>NW_027046385.1:0-26293 GCF_025399875.1 Dalotia coriaria | reverse complement strand
AAAAAGGGAAAAAAAAATTTTTTTTTTTTTTTCCAAAAAAAAAAAAAAATTTTTAAAAAAACTTTTTTTTTTTTTTTAAAAAAGGAAAAAAAAAAAATTTTTTTTTAAAAAAATTTTTTTAAATTTTAAAACGGAAAAAAAAAAAAATTTTTTTAAAAAAAAGTTTTTAAAAAAAATTTTTTTTTTGGGGTTTTTTTTTTTTAAAAAAAAAAAAAAAAAATTTGGTTTTTTTTTTTTTTTTAAAAAAAAAAAAAAAAAAATAAAAAAAAATTTTTAAAACCCCTTTTTTTTTTAAAAAAAAAAAAAGGAAAAAAATTTTTTTAAAAAATTTTTTTAAAAAATTTTGTTTAAATTTTTTTTGGGCAAAAAAAATTTTAAAAAATTTTTTAAAAATTTTTTTAAAAGGGCCCTTTAAAAAAAAAATTTTTAAAAACCCCCTTTTTTTTTTAAAAAAAATTTTAAATTTAAAATTTTTTTTTTTTTAAAAAAAAAATTTTTTTAAAAAAAAATTTAAAAATTTTTTTTTTTAAAAAAAAAACCCCTTTTTTTTTTTAAAAAAAATTTTTAAAACGTTTTTGTTAAAAAAAAATTTTTAAAAAAAAAAAAACCCCGGAAAAAAAAAAACCAAAAAAAAATTTCCGTTTTTTTTTAAAAAAAGGGGGGGTTTTTTTTTTAAAAAAAAAAATTTTAAAACAAAAAAAAATTTTTTTAAAAGGCTTTTTAAAACGAAAATTCCCCTTTTTTTTTTAAAAAAAAAAAAAAAAGGGGTTTTTTAAAAAAAATTTTTAAAAAAAGAAAAAAAAAATTTTTTTCCCCAAAAAAAAAAAAAAAAAAATTTTTTTTTTTTAAAAAAAAAAAATTTAAAAATTTTTTGTTAAATTAAAAAAAAAATTTTTTAAAAAAAAAAAAAAATTTGGAAATTTTTA
The DNA here is from genome assembly GCF_025399875.1 of Dalotia coriaria. Classification (NCBI taxonomy): domain Eukaryota; kingdom Metazoa; phylum Arthropoda; class Insecta; order Coleoptera; family Staphylinidae; genus Dalotia; species Dalotia coriaria. The sequence goes on along the minus strand of NW_027046385.1, from coordinate 25,367 downwards.
AAAAAAAAAATTTTTGGGGTTTTTTTTTTTTGGGCAAAAAAAAAAAAGGGGTTTTTCAAAAAAATTTTAAAAAAAAAAAAAATTTTCTTTTAAAGCTTTTTAAAAAAAAAAAAAAAGCCCTTTTGCGGTTTTCCAAAAAAAACCAAAAAATTTTAAATTTGTTTTTTTAAAAAAAAAAGGGAAAAAAAAAAAAATTTTTTTTTTTTAAAAATTTTTAAAAAAAAAAAAAACCCCTTTTTTTTTTTAAAAAAATTTTAAAAAAAATTTTTTTCCAAAAAATTTTTAAAAAAAAAAAAATTCGTTTTTTTTTTTAAAAAAAAAAAAAAATTTTTTTTTTTTTTAAAAAAGCTTTTTTTTTAAAAAAAGGTTTTTGGAAAAAAAATTTTTTAAAAGAAAAAAAATTTTTTTTTCTTTTAAAGCAAAAAATTAAAAAAAAAAAATTTGGTTTTTTTTTTTTTTTTAAAAAAAAAAAAAAAAAAATTTTTTTTTAAAAAAAAAAAAATTTTGGTTTTTAAATTTTAAAATTAAAACCAAAAAAAAAAAAAAAAAAAGGGGGTTTTTTTTTTAAATTTAAAAAAAAACCAAAAAAAAAAAAAAAAAAAAAAATTTTTTTTTTTTTTTTTTTTAAAAAAAAAAAAAAAAAAAAAAATTTTTTTTTTATTTTTTTTTTAAAAAAAAGGAAAAAAAAAAAAATTTTTTAAAAAAAAACCCTTTTTTTTTTTTGGTTTTCCCTTTTAAAAAAAAAAAATTTTTCAAAAAAAAATTTTGGGTTTTTTGGTTTTTAAAATTTAAAATTTTTTTTAAAAAAAATTTTTTTTAAAAGTTTTCGTTGAAATCGTTCAAATAGAAGCAATATGCTGTTTTACGTTTGTTTTAAAAAAAACGCAGATTAAAACTTTTTTAAAAACGTTTGCTGTTTTGCAAAAAAAAAAATAAGGGCATTTTGAAAAAGCATTTTAGTTTTGGGGGTTTTTTTTTGGAAATCCCTTTTTTTCAAAAAACACGCATATTAAGCAAAAAAGAATAATAAAAACTTAAAATCGTTTTTATGCGTTTTACGCGTTAAAACGCAGATTAAACTCAAAACGTTTTTGCAAAATAGCATTTTCAAGCTTAGTCGTTGAAATCGTTCAAAAAAGCAATATTAATAAAAACGAATAATAAAATTCGTCGTTTTATGCTGTTTTACGCGTTAAAACGCGTAAACTCAAAACTGCTGTTTTGCTAAATAGCATTTTCAAGCATTTTAGTCGTTAAATCGTTCAAATAGCGCAATAATAAAACGAATAATAAAATTCGTGTTTTTATGCTGTTACGTTAAAACGCAGATTAAGCTCAAACGTGCTGTTTGAAAATAAGCATTTTCAAGCATTTAGATCGTTGAAATCATTCAAATAGAAGCATAATAATAAAACGAATAATAAAATTTCGTCGTTTTATGCTGTTTTACGCGTTAAAACGCAGATTAAAACTCAAAACGTGCTGTTTTGCTAAAATAAGCATTTTCAAGCATTTTAGATCGTTGAAATCGTTCAAATAGAAGCAATATTAATAAAAACGAATAATAAAAATTCGTCGTTTTTATGCTGTTTTACGCGTTAAAACGCAGATTAAACTCAAAACATGCTGTTTTGCTAAAATAAGCATTTTCAAGCATTTTAGATCGTTGAAATCGTTCAAATAGACGCAATAAAATAAAAACGAATAATAAAAATTTCGTCGTTTTATGCTGTTTTACGCGTTAAAACGCAGATAAAACTCAAAACGTGCTGTTTTGTAAAATAAGCATTTTCAAGCCTTAGATCGTTGAAATCGTTCAAATAGGCGCAATATTAATAAAACGAATAATAAAAATTTCGTCGTTTTATGCTGTTTTACGCTTTAAAAACGCAGATTAAAACTCAAAACGTGCTGTTTTGCTAAAATAAGCATTTTCAAGCAATTTATCGTTGAAATCGTTCAAATAAAACGCAATATTAATAAAAACGAATAAAAAAAATTTTCGTCGTTTTATGCTGTTTTACGCGTTAAAACGCAGAAAAAAAGCTCAAAACGTGCTGTTTTGCTAAAATAAGCATTTTCAAGCATTTTAGATCGTTGAAATCGTTCAAATAGACGCAATATTAATAAAAACGAATAATAAAAATTTCGTCTTTTTTTATGCTGTTTTACGCGTTAAAACGCGATTAAAGTTTCAAAACGTGCTGTTTTGCTAAAATAAGCATTTTCAAGCATTTTAGATCGTTGAAATCGTTCAAATAGACGCAATATTAATAAAACGAATAAAAAATCGTCGTTTTATGCGGTTTTACGCGTTAAAACGCAGTTTAAAAAGCTCAAAACGTGCTTTTTGCTAAAATAAGCATTTTCAGCATTTTAGATCGTTGAAATCGTTCAAATAGACGCAATATTAATAAAAACGAATAATAAAAATTTCGTCGTTTTATGTTGTTTTACGCGTTAAAACGCAGATTAAAGCTCAAAACGTGCTTTTTTGCTAAAATAAACATTGTCAAGCATTTTAGATCATTGAAATCGTTCAAATAGAAGCAATATTAATAAAAAACGAAAAATTTACGCGTTTTTATGCTGTTTTACGCGTTAAAACGCAGATTAAAGCTCAAACGGCTGTTTTGCTAAAATAAGCATTTTTAAGCATTTTAGATCGTTGAACCGTTTAAATAAAAGCAATATTAATAAAAAACGAATAATAAAAAATTCGTTTTTTTTGCTTTACGCGTTAAAACGCAGATTAAAGCTCAAAACGTGCTGTTTTGCTAAAATAAGCATTTTCAAGCATTTTAGATCGTTGAAATCGTTCAAATAGAAGCAAATATTAATAAAAACGAATAAAAAAAATCGTCGTTTTTGCTGTTTTACGCGTTAAAACGCAGAATAAAGCTCAAACGTACGTTTTGCTAAAATAAGCATTTTCAAGCATTTTAGATCGTTGAAATCGTTTAAATAGAAGCAATATTAAAAAAAACGAATAATAAAAAAAATCGTCTTTTTTATGCTGTTTTACGCGTTAAAACGCAGATTAAAGCTCAAAACGGCTGTTTTGCTAAAATAAGCATTTTCAACCCTTTTTAGATCTTTGGGAAATCGTTCAAAAGACGCAATATTAATAAAAACGAATAATAAAATTCGTCGTTTTTATGCTGTTTTACGCGTTAAAACGCAGATTAAAAGCTCAAAACGTGCTGTTTTGCTAAAATAAGCATTTTCAAGCATTTTAGATCGTCGAAATCGTTCAAATAGAAGCAATATTAATAAAAACGAATAATAAAAATTCGTCGTTTTTATGCTGTTTACGCGTTAAAACGCAGATTAAAAGCTCAAAACGTGCTGTTTTGCTAAAATGAGCATTTTCAAGCATTTTAGATCGTTGAAATCGTTCAAATAGACGCAATAAAATAAAAACGAATAATAAAAATTTCGTCGTTTTATGCTCTTTACGCGTTAAAACGCAGAATAAAAGCTAAAAACCTGCTGTTTTGCTAAAATAAGCATTTTCAAGCATTTTAGATCGTCGAAATCGTTCAAATAGAAGCAATATTAATAAAAACGAATAATAAAAATTCGTCGTTTTATGCTGTTTTACGCGTTAAAACGCAGATTAAAGCTCAAAACGTGCTGTTTTGCTAAAATAAGAATTTTCAAGCTTTTTTAGATCGTTGAAATCGTTCAAATAGACGCAATATTAATCAAAAACGAATAATAAAAAATTCGTCGTTTTATGCTGTTTTACGCGTTAAAACGCAGATTACAGCTCAAATCGTGCTGTTTTGCTAAAATAAGCATTTTCAAGCACTTTAGATCGTTGAAATCATTCAAAGAAGCAATATAATAAAAAACGAATAATAAAATTTCGTCGTTTTTATGCTGTTTTACGCGTTAAAAACGCAGATTAAAGCTCAAAACGTGCTGTTTTGCTAAAATAAGCATTTTCAAGAATTTAGATCGTTGAAATGTTCAAATAGAAGCAATATTAATAAAAACGAATAATAAAATTCGTCGTTTTATGCGTGTTTACGCGTTAAAACGCAGATTAAAGCTCAAAACGTGCTGTTTGCTAAAATAAGCATTTTCAAGCATTTTAGATCGTTGAAATCGTTCAAATAGACGAATAAAAATAAAAACGAATAATAAAATTTGTCGTTTTTATGCTCTTTTACGCGTTAAAACGCAGAATAAAAGCTCAAAGCGTCTGTTTTGCAAAAATAAGCATTTTCAAGCATTTTAGATCGTTGAAATCGTTCAAATAGGCGCAATATTAATAAAAGAATAATAAAAATTTCGTCGTTTTATGCTTTTAGCGTTAAAACGCATTAAAGCTCAAAACGCTGTTTTGCTAAAATAAGCATTTTCAAGGAAATTTAGTCGCTGAACGTTCAAATAAAGCAATATTACAAAAAACGAATAATAAAAATTCGTCGTTTTATGCTGTTTTACGCGTTAAAACGCGATTTAAGCTCAAACGTGCTGTTTTGCTAAAATAAGCATTTCAAGCATTTTTAGATCGTTGAAATCGTTGAAATAGACGCAATTAATAAAAACGAATAATAAAATTCGTCGTTTTATGCGTTTTACGCGTTAAAACGCAGATTAAAGCTCAAAACGTGCTGTTTTGCTAAAATAAGCATTTTCAAGCATTTTAGATCGTTGAAATCGTTCAAATAGACGCAATATTAATAAAAACAATAATAAAAAATTCGTCGTTTTATGCTGTTTTACGCGTTAAAACGCAGATTAAAGCTCAAACGTGCTGTTTTGCTAAAAAAGCATTTTCAAGCTTTTAGATCGTTGAAATCGTTCAAATAGACGCAATATTAATAAAAACGAATAATAAAATTCGTCGTTTTATGCTGTTTTACGCGTTAAAACGCAGATTAAAGCTCAAACGTGCTGTTTTGCTAAAAAAGCATTTTCAAGCATTTTAGATCGTTGAAATCGTTCAAATAGTAAATATTAATAAAAACGAATAATAAAAAATTCGTCGTTTTATGCTGTTTTACGCGTTAAAACGCAGATTAAAGCTCAAACGTGCTGTTTTGCTAAAAATAACATTTTCAAAGCACCGCTTTTATGCTAGCTTAACGCATTAAAGTAAATCGTTCAAATAAGATTTTCGCATTTAGATCGTTGAAATCGTTAATGGCAATACCAAAAAAACGAATAAAAAAAATTCGTCGTTTTTATGCTGTTTTACGCGTTAAAACGCAGATTAAAGCTCAAAACGTGCTGTTTTGCTAAAATAAGCATTTTCAAGCATTTTAGATCGTGAAATCGTTCAAATAGAAGAATATTAATAAAACGAATAATAAAAATTCGTCGTTTTTATGCGTTTTACGCGTTAAACGCAGATTAAAGCTCAAAACGTGCCGTTTTGCTAAAATAAGCATTTTCAAGCATTTTAGATCGTTGAAATCGTTCAAATAGAACGCAATATTAATAAAAACGAATAATAAAAATTCGTCGTTTTATGCTGGTTTTACGCGTTAAAACGCAGATTAAAGCTCAAAACGTGCTGTTTTGCTAAAATAAGCATTTTCAAGCATTTTAGATCGTGAAATCGTTCAAATAGAAGCAATATTAATAAAAACGAATAATAAAATTTCGTCGTTTTTACGCTGTTTTACGCTTTAAAACCCCGGAATAAAGAAAAGTGTTTTTCAAAAATAAGATTTTCCCCATTTGACGCGGAAACGCCCAAATAGAAGTAATATTAAAAAAAACGAATAATAAAAAATTCGTCTTTTTTATGGGGTTTTACGCGTTAAAACGCAGATTAAACCAAAAGGGTGCGTTTTCAAAAAAAACTTTTCAAGCATTTTGACGGAAATCGTTAAAATAGACGCAAAAAATTTAAACAATAAAAAAATTTCCTTTTTTGCTGTTTTACGCTTTAAAAACGGATTGGCTCAAAACGCGCTGTTTTGCAAAAAATAAGTTTTCCGCATTTTAGATCGTTGAAATCGTTCAAAAGAGGGCAATAAAAATAAAAAAAAAAAAAAAAATTTTCGTCTTTTTTGTTTTCCTTTACGCGTTAAAACGCGAAAAAAACCCTTAAAAGCGGTTTTTTTAAAAAAATAAAGCCCATTTTAAAAATCGTTGAAATCGTTAAAAAAAGCCCCAATTTAAAAAAAAGGGTAAAAAAAATTTCGCCGTTTTATGCTGTTTTACGCTTTAAAAAACGCAGTTTAAAAACCCTCAAAACGGCTGTTTTGCTAAAATAAGCATTTTAAAAAAATTTTGGGTCGTTAAAATTGTTCAAATGGGCAATATTAAAAAAACGAATAAAAAAATTCGTCTTTTTTATGCTGTTTTAGGGTTAAAAACGGATTTAAGCTCAAAACGTGCTGTTTTGCTAAAATAAGCTTTTTCGCTTTTTTGGATCGCGGGAAACGTTGAAATAGACGCAATATTAATAAAAAACGAATAAAAAATTTTTCCCTGTCGTTTTATGTTTTTACGCTTTAAAAACGCAGATTAAAGCTCAAAAGCGCTGTTTTCCCAAAAATAAGCTTTTTCAAGAAGATCGCGGGAAACCCCCGCCCAAATGGGAATTTTAAAAAAAAAACGAATAATAAAAAATTGCCTTTTTTATGCTTTTTTTTACGCGTTAAAACGCAGATTAAAGCCCCAAAACGTGCTGTTTTGCTAAAAAGCATTTTCAAGCTTTTTAGATCGGGGAAATCGTTTAAATAGAAGCAAATTTTAAAAAAAAACAAATAAAAAAAAATCGCTTTTTATGTTTTTACGCTTTAAAAAACCGGGATTAAAGCTCAAAACGTGCTGTTTTCCCGCCTATTTTTCAACCCTTTTAGATCGTTGAAATCGTTCAAATAGACGCAATATTAATAAAAAACGAATAATAAAATTCCCGCTTTTTGCTTTTTTTACGCTTTAAAAAACGCAAGAAAAAAACCCTAAAATGTGCTGTTTTGCTAAAATAAGCCAACTTTTTTAGATCGGGGAAATCTTTCCCCAAATAAAAGGGTTATTAAAAAAAAACGAAAAAAAAAAAAGTCTTTTTAAAGCTTTTTTACGCGTTAAAACGCAAAAAGCCCGCGTGCTGTTTTCCCCGGTTTTTCGCTTTAGATCCCCGAAACCGTTAAAAATAGACGCACTTTAAAAAAAAATAAAAAAACTTCGTCGTTTTTATCCCTTTTTTACGCTTTAAAAGCAGATTAAAGCTCAAAAGGGCTGTTTTGCTAAAATAATCATTTTAAAAGAATTTTAGATCGTTGAAATCTTTCAAATAGAAGCAAACTAAAAAAAGAAAAATAAAATTGTCTTTTTATGTTGTTTTACGCGTTAAAACGCAGATTAAAGCTAAAAAACGTGCTGTTTTCAAAATAAAAATTTTCGCATTTTAGATCGTTGAAATCGTTCAAATAGAAGAAATATTAATAAAAACAAATTTAATAAAAATTGTCGTTTTATGGTTTTACGCTTTAAAAACGAGATTAAAGCTAAAAAACGTGCCGTTTTGTTTAAAAGCATTTTCAACCCATTTTAGATCGTTGAAATCGTTCAAATAAAACGCAATATTAATAAAAACGAATAATAAAATTCGTCGTTTTATGCTGTTTTACGCGTTAAAACGCAGATTAAAGCTCAAAACGTCCCTGTTTTGCTAAAATAAGCATTTTCAAGCATTTTAGATCGTTGAAATCGTTCAAATAAAACGCAATATTAATAAAAACGAATAATAAAAATTGTCGTTTTATGCTGTTTTACGCGTTAAAACGCAGATTAAAGCTCAAAACGTGCTGTTTTGCTAAAATAAGCATTTTCAAGCATTTTAGATCGTTGAAATCGTTCAAAGAAGTAATATTAATAAAACGAATAATAAAAATTCTCGTTTTATGCGTTTTACGCGTTAAAAACGCAGATTAAAGCTCAAAACGCGTTTTGCTAAAATAAACATTGTCAAGCATTTTAGATCGTTGAAATCGTTCAAATAGAAGCAATATTAATAAAAAAAAAAACGAATAATAAAAATTTCCTGTCGTTTTATATGTTTTACGCGTTAAAACGCAGATTAAAGCTCAAACGTGCTGCTTGTTAAAATAAGCATTTTAAGCATTTTAGATCGCTGAAATCGTTTAAATAAATGCAATATTAATAAAAAACGAATAATAAAAAATCTGTCATTTTTATAAGCTGCTCTGGCGTTAAAACGTTAGCTTAAAGCTCAAAACGTGCTGTTTTGCTAAAATAAGCATTTTCAAGCATTTTAGATCGTTGAAATCGTTCCAAATAGAAGCAATATTAATAAAAAAACGAATAATAAAAAATCGTCGTTTTTATAAAGCTGTTTTACGCGTTAAACGCAGATTAAAAGCTCAAAACGTGCTGTTTTGCTAAAATAAGCATTTTCAAGCATTTTAGACGCTTGAAATCGTTTAAATAGAAGCAATATTAATAAAAAACGAATAATAAAATCGTCATTTTTATGCTGTTTTACGCGTTAAAACGAAGATTAAAGTTCAAACGTGCTGTTTTTGCTAAATAAGTATTTTCAAGCCTTTTAGATCGCTGAAATCGTTCAAATAGACGCAATATTAATAAAAACGAATACAGTACTTCGTCGTTTTATTGCTGTTTTACGCGTTAAACGCAGAATAAAGCTCCCGCAACGTGCTGTTTTGCTAAAATACCAAGCATTTTCAAGCATTTTAGATCGTTGAAATCGTTCAAATAGAAGTAATATTAATAAAAACGAATAATGTAATTCGTCGTTTTATGCTGTTTTACGCGTTAAACGCAGATTAAAAGCTCAAAACGTGCTGTTTTGCTAAAATAATATTTTCAAGTATTTTAGATCGTTGAAATCGTTCAAATAGACGTAATATTAATAATAAAAACGAATAATAATAAAAATTCGTCGTTTTATGTTGTTTTACGTTAAAACGCAGACAAAGCTCGCAAACGTGCTGTTTTTGCTAAAATAAGCATTTTCAAGCATTTTAGATCGTTGAAATCGTTCAAATAGAAGCAATATTAATAAAAAACGAATAATAAAAATTCGTCGTTTTTATGCTGTTTTACGCGTTAAAACGTATCAGCCTCAAAACGCGCCGTTTTACGCTGAAATAAGCATTTCAAGCATTTTAGATCGTTGAAATCGTTCAAATAGACGCAATATTAATAAAACGAATAATAAAAATTTCGTCGTTTTATAAAGTTGTTTTACGCGTTAAAACGCAGATTAAAGCTCAAAACGTGTTGTTTTGCTACAAAATAAGCATTTCAAGCATTTTAGATCGTTGAAATCGTTCAAATAGAAGCAATATTAATAAAAACTACTACTAAAAATTCGTTGTTTTTATGCCGTTTTACGCGTTAAAACGCAGATTAAAGCTCAAAACGCTGGCTGTTTTGCTGTACCAAGCATTTCAAGCATTTTAGATCGTCGAAATCGTCTTCAAATAGAAGCTACTATTAATAAAAAACGAATAATAAAAAATTCGTCGGTTTTATGCTTGCTCTGCGACGCGTTAAAAACGCAGGATTAAGCTCAAAACGTGCTGTTTCATAAAATAAGTATTTTTCAAGCATTTTAGATCGTTGAAATCGTTCAAATAGAAGCAATATTAATAAAAAACTAAATAATAAAAATTCGTCGTTTTTATGCTGTTTTACGCGTTAAAACGTGCAGATTTAAAAGCTCAAAACGTGTGCTGTTTTGCTAAAAATAAGCATTTTCGGGCATTTTAGATCGTTGAAATCGTTCACAAATAGACGCAAATATTAATAAAAAAACGAATAATAAAAATTTCTGTCGTTTTATAAGCTGTTTTACGCGTTAAAACGCGGTGATTAAAGCTCAAACGTGCTGTTTTGCTAAATAAGTATTTTCAAGCATTTTAGATCGTTGAAATCGTTCAAATAGAAGCAATATTAATAAAAAACTAATAATAAAAATTGCTGATTTTATGCTGTTTTAGCGCGTTAAAAACGCGCAGATTAAAGCTCAAACGTGCTGTTTTGCTAAAATAAGTATTTTCAAGCATTTTAGATCGTCGAAATCGTTCAAATAGAAGCAATATTAATAAAAACGAATAATGTCAAAATTCGTCGTTTTATGCTGTTTCACGCGTTGGGTGCAGATTAAAGCCTCAAAACGTGCTGTTTTGCTAAAATAAGCATTTTCAAGCATTTTAGATCGCTGAAATCGTTCGAATAGACGCAATATTAATAAAAACGCGAATAATAAAATTTCGTCGTTTTATGCTGTTTTACGCGTTAAAACGCAGATTAAAAGCTCAAAACGTGCTGTTTTGCTAAAATAATTGATTTTCAAGCATTTTAGATCGTTGAAATCGTTCAAATAGACGCAATATTAATAAAACGAATAATAAAAATTCGTCGTTTTATGTGCTGTTTTACGCGTTAAAACGATTAAAAGCTCAAAACGTGCTGTTTTGCTAAAATAAGCATTTTCAAGCATTTTAGATCGTTGAAATCGTTCAAATAGAAGTACATAATAAAAACGAATAATAAAAATTCGTCGTTTCGCTGTTTTACGCGTTAAAAAACGCAGGATTAAAGCTCTCAAAAACGTGCTGTTTTGCTAAAAATAAGCATTTTCGCGCATTTTAGATCGTTGAAATCGTTCAAATAGAAGCAATATTAATAAAAAAACGAATAATAAAAAATTCGTCGTTTTTATGCCGTTTTACGCGTTGCGCAGATTAAAGCTCAAACGTGCTGGGTTTTGCTAAAATGTCAAGGCTTTCAAGCATTTTAGATCGCTGAAATCGTTCAAATAGACGCATTATTAAAAACGAATAATAAAATTTCGTCGTTTTATATGCTGTTTTACGCGTTAAAACGTGCAGATTAAAGCTCAAACGCGCTGTTTTCTTTGCTAAAATAAGCATTTTCGGCATTTTAGATCGTTGAAATCGTTCAAATAGGAAGCAATATTAATAAAAAAAACTAATAATAAAAAAAAAATTCGTTGATTTTATGTTGTTTTACGCGTTAAAACGCAGATTAAAAGCTCAAAACGTGCTGTTTTGCTAAAATAAGCATCGCTAATTTTAGATCGTCGAAACCGTTCAACAGAAGCAATATTAATAAAACGAATAATAAAAAATTCGTCGTTTTATGCTGTTTTACGCGTTAAAACGCAGATTAAAAGCTCAAACGCTGTTTTGCTAAAATAAGCATTTTCAAGCATTTTAGACGTTGAAATCGTTCAAATAGACGCAATATTAATAAAAAACGAATAATAAAAATTTCGTCGTTTTATGCTGTTTTACGCGTTAAAACGCTGATTAAAGCTCAAAAGGTGCTGTTTTGCTAAAATAAGCATTTTCAACCATTTTAGATCGTTGAAATAGTTCAATAGACGCATTATTAATAAAAACGAATAATAAAAAATTCGTCGTTTTATAAAGCTGTTTTACGCGTTTAAACGCAGATTAAAGCTCAAAATTGCTGTTTTGCTAAAATAAGCATTTTCAAGCATTTTAGATCGTTGAAATCGTTCAAATAGAGCAATATTAATAAAAACGAATACCAAAAATTTCGTCGTTTTATGTTGTTTTACGCGTTAAAACGCAAAGATTAAAAGCTCAAAACGTGCTGTCTTGCTGCTGTGCCGGGCATTTTCTTAAGCCTTTTAGATCGTTGAAATCGTTTAAATAGAAGCAGTATTACTAATAAAACTAATAATAAAAATTCGTCATTTTTATAAGCTGTTTTACGCGCTAAAAAACGCAGATTAAAGCTCAAAACGTGCTGTTTGCTAAAAATAAGCATTTTCAAGCATTTTAGATCGTTAAAATAGTTCAAATAGACGCAATATTAATAAAAACAATAATAAAAATTTCGTCGTTTTATGTTGTTTTACGCGTTAAAACGCAGAACAAAAGCACAAAACGTGCTGTTTTGCTAAAATAAGCATTTTCAAGATTTTAGATCGCTTGAAATTGTTCAAATAGAAGTGAATACAGAAAAAACGAATAATAAAAATTCGTCGTTTTTATGCTGTTTTGCGCGTTTAAACTCAGATTAAAAGCTCAAACGTGCTGTTTTGCTAAAATAAGCATTTTCAAGCATTTTAGATCGCTGAAATCAACTTTCAAATAGAAAGCACATACATAAAACGAATAATAAAAAATTCGTCGTTTTATGTGGTTTTACGCGTTAAAACGCAGATTAAAGCTCAAAACGTGCTATTTTGCTACAAATAAGCATTTTCGCTAAGCATTTTAGATCAAGCTGAAACTGTTCAAATAGACGTAATATTAATAAAAACGAATAATAAAAATTTCGTCGTTTTATGTTGTTTTACGCGTTAAAACGCTGATTAAAGCTCAAAACGTGCTGTTTTGCTAAAAAATAAGTATTTTCAAGCATTTTAGATCGTTGAAATCGTTCAAATAGACGCAATATTAATAAAAAAGGAATAATAAAAATTCCGTCGTTTTATGCTGTTTTTACGCGTTAAAACGCAGATTGGCAGCTCAAAACGTGCTGTTTTGCTAAAATAAGCATTTTCAAGACTTTAGATCGTTGAAATCATTCCAAATAGAAGCAATAATAATAAAAACGAATAATAAAATTTCGTCGTTTTATGCTGTTTTACGTGTTAAACGCAGATTAAAGCTCTGCGCTGTTTTGCTAAAATAAGCATTTTCAAGCATTTTAGACGTTGAAATCGTTCCTCAAATAGACGCACATTAATAAAAAACGAATAATAAAAAAATTCGTCGTTTTTATGCTGTTTTACGCGTTAAAACGCAGATTAAAGCTCAAAACGTGCTGTTTTGCTAAAATAAGCATTTTCAAGCGATTTAGGTCGTTGAAATCGTCTTCAAATAGAAGCGCTAACATTAATAAAACGAATAATAAAAATTGTCGTTTTATGCTGTTTTTTACGCGTTAAACGTAGATTAAAGCTCAAAAACGTGCTGTTTCTTGCTAAAATAAGCATTTTCAAGCATTTTAGGATCGTTGAAATCGTTCAAATAGACGCAATAAAAATAAAAAACGAATAATAAAAATTTCGTCGTTTTATTGTTTTACGCGTTAAAACGCAGAATAAAGCTCAAAACGTGCTGTTTGCAAAAAATAAGCATTTTCAAGCATTTGTGATCGCTGGTAAATCGTTCAAATAGACGCAATATTAATAAAAAACGAATAAAAATTTCGTCGTTTTATAAGCTGTTTTACGCGTTAAAACGCAGATTTAAAGCTCAAAACGTGATGTTTTGCTAAAATAAACATTGTCAAGCATTTTAGATCGTTGAAATCGTTCAAATAGAAGCAACATTAATAAAAACAAATAACAAAAATTCCTCGTCGTTTTATGCGCCGTTTTACGCGTTAAAACAGATTAAAAGCTCAAAACGTGCGCTGTTTTGCTAAAATGCTATATTTTCTCGCTAATTTTAGATCGTTGAAATCGTTCAAATAGAAGCAATAAATATTAATAAAAAACGAATAACAAAAATTTCGTCGTTTCTTATGCGCCGTTTTACGCGTTAAAAACGCAGATTAAAAGCTCAAAACGTGCTGTCTTGCTATTAAAAATAAGCATTTTCAAGCCTTTTGATCGCTGAAAATCGTTTTAAATACAATATTAAAAAATCCAATAATAAAAAAATTCGTCATTTTTACGCGTTTTACGCGCTAAAAACGCAGATTAAAAGCTCAAAACGTGCTGTTTTGCTAAAATAAGCATTTTCGCCATCTTTAGACCGTTAAAATAGTTCAATAGACGCAACATTAATAAAAACGAATAATAAAATTCCCCGTCGTTTATGCCGTTTTACGCGTTAAAAACGCAAAAGTGGTGAATAAAGTTAACAAACGCAAAGCTGTTTCCTTTTGGCTAAAAATAAGCATTTTCAAGCATTTTAGATCGCTGAAATTACCGTTCAAATAGAAGTACGTTAAGAAAACGAATAATAAAAAATTGTCGTTTTATGCTGTTTTACGCGTTTCTAAACCGATTAAAGCTCAAAACGTGCCGTTTTGCTAAAATAAGCATTTTCAAGCATTTTGATCGTTGAAATCGTTCAAATAGAAGTTAATATTAATAAAACGAATAATAAAAAATTCGTCGTTTTAGTGGTTTCACGTTAAAACGCAGATTAAAGCTCAAAACGTGCTTATTTTGCTAAAATAAGCATTTTCGCTAATTTTAGATCGTTGAAATCGTCTTTCAAATAGGACGTGCAATATTAATAAAAACGAATAATAAAAATTTCGTCGTTTTTGTATATGTTGTTTTACGCGTTAAAACGTATTGATTAAAGCTCAAAACGTGCTGTTTTATAAAATGTTGATTTTCAAGCATTTTAGATCGTTGAAAATCGTTCAAATAGACGCAATATTAATAAAAAAGGAATAATAAAAATTCGTCGTTTTTATGCTGTTTTACGCGTTAAAAACGCAGATTACAGCTCAAAACGTGCTGTTTTGCTAAAATAAGCATTTTCAAGCACTTTAGATCGTTGAAATCATTCAAATAGAAGCAATAATAATAAAAACGAATAATAAAATTTCGTCGTTTTATGCTGTTTTACGTGTTAAAACGCAGATTAAAGCTCTAAACGTGCTGTTTTGCTAAAATAAGCATTTTCAAGCATTTTAGATCGTTGGAAATCGTTCAAATAGACGTGCAATATTAATAAAACGAATAATGTAATCTACGTTTTATGCTGCTTCACGCGTTGCAGATTGCTCAAACGTGCTGTTTTGCTAAAATGGGGCATTTTCTGCCGATTTAGGTCGTTGAAATCGGTTCAAATAGAAGCAATATTAATAAAAACGAATAATAAAAAATTCGTCGTTTATGCTGTTTTACGCGTTAAACGGCAGATTAAAAGCTCAAAACGTGCTGTTTTGCTGCTAAAATAAGCATTTTCAAGCATTTTGTAGATCGTTGGAAATCGTTCAAATAGATCGCAATAAAAATAAAAACGAATAATAAAAATTCTCTGCCGTTTTATGTTGTTTTACGCGTTAAACGCAGAATAATGCTCAAAACGTGCTGTTTGCAAAAATAAGCATTTTTCAAGCATTTAGATCGTTGAAATCGTTCAAATAGGACGCAATATTAATAAAAACGAATAATAAAATTTCTGTCGTTTTATAAAGTTGCTCTTTTACGCGTTAAACGCAGATTAAAGCTCAAAACGTATGTTTTGCTGCACAAACATTGTCAAGCATTTAGATCGTTGAAATCGTTCAAATAGAAGCAATATTAATAAAACCAACAATAAAAATTTCTGCCTGCTTTTATAAGCGTTTCGTTTTACGCGTTAAAACGTGCAGGATTAAAGCTCAAAAACGTGCTGTTTTGCTAAAATAAGCATTTTCAAGCATTTTAGGATCGTTGAAATCGTTCAAATAGAAGCAATATTAATAAAAAACGAATAATAAAAATCGTCGTTTTATGCTGTTTTACGCGTTAAAACGCAGATTAAAGCTCAAAACGTGCTGTTTTGCTAAAATAAGATTTTCGCTGTTTAGATCATAAGTTGAAATCGTTTTAAATAGAAGCAAATATTAATAAAAAACGAATAATAATAAAAAATCGTCATTTTATGTTGTTTTACGCGTTAAAAACGCAGATTAAAGCTCGCCAAACGTGCTGTTTTGCTAAAATAAGCATTTTCAAGCCTTTTAGATCGTTGAAATAGTTCTAAATAGACCCAATATTAATGTAAAAACGAATAATAAAATTTCGTCGTTTTACGCTGCTCTTTACGCGTTAAAAACGCAGAATAAAGCTCAAAAACGTGCTGTTTTGCTAAAATAAGCATTTTCGCTTCTCCTTTTTAGATCGCTGAAATCGTTCAAATAGACGCAATATTAATAAAAAAACGAATAATAAAAAATTTCGTCGTTTTTACTGCTGTTTTACGCGTTAAAAACGTGAATAAAGCTCAAAACGTGCTGTTTGCTAAAATAAGCATTTTAAAGCATTTTAGATCGTTGAAATCGTTCAAATAGTAATATTAATAAAACGAATAATAAAAATTCGTCGTTTTATGCTGTTTTACGCGTTAAAACGCAGATTAAAAGCTCAAAACGTGCTGCTGTTTTCCTAAAAATAAGCATTTTCAAGCATTTTAGGATCGTTGAAATCGTTCAAAATTGAAGCAATATTAATAAAAACGAATGTAATAAAAAACTGTCGTTTTTATGCTGGTTTTACGCGTTAAAACGCAGATTAAAAGCCCAAAACGTGCTGTTTTACAAAATAATCATTTTCAAGCATTTTAGATCGTTGAAATCGTTCAAATAGCGTAATACTAATAAAAACGAATAATAAAAATTCGTCGTTTTATGCTGTTTTACGCGTTAAAAAACGCAGATTAAACTCAAAACGCGCTGTTTTGCTAAAATAAGCATTTTTCAAGCATTTTAGATCAAGTTGAAATCGTCTGCCAAATAGAGTTAATATTAATAAAAAACGAATAATAAAAAATTCGTCGTTTTTATGCTGTTTTACGCGTTAAAACGCAGATTAAAAGCTCAAAACGCTGTTTTGCTGTTAAAATAAGCATTTTCAAGCATTTTAGATCGTTAAATCGTTCAAATATACCAATATTAATAAAAACGAATAATAAAAATTTCGTCGTTTTATGCTGTTTTACGTTGTAAAACGCAGATTAAAAGCTCAAACGTGCTGTTTTGCTAAAATAAGCATTTTCAAGCATTTTAGATCGTTGAAAATCGTTCCGCTAAATAGAAGCAATACAATAAAAAAACTAATAATAAAAATCACCGCTGTTTTTATAAAGTTGTTTTAGCGCGTTAAAACGCAGATTAAAAGCTCAAAACGCGCTGTTTTATAAAAATAAGCATTTTCAAGCATTTTAGATCCTCGAAATCGTTCAAATAGAAGCAATATTAATAAAAACGAATAATAAAAATTCGTCGTTTTATGCTGTTTTACGCGTTAAAACGCAGATTAAAGCTCAAAACGTGCTGTTTTGCTAAAATAAGCATTTTCAAGCATTTAGATCGTTGAAATCGTTCAAATAGAAGCAATATTAATAAAAACTACAATAAAAATCCCGCGCCGGCGTTGTTATACGCGTTAAACGCAGATTGCGCGATCAAAACGTGCTGTTTTGCTAAAATAAGCATTTCAAGCATTTTAGATCGTCGAAATCGTTCAAATAGAAGCAATATTAATAAAAACGAATAATAAAAAATTCGTCGTTTTATGCTGTTTTTACGCGTTAAAAACGCAGATTAAAAGCTCAAAACGTGCTGTTTGCTAAAATAAGCATTTTCAAGCATTTTAGATCGTTGAAATGTTCAAATAGACGCAATATTAATAAAAACGAAATAATAAAAATTTCGTCGTTTTTATATGTTGTTTACGCGTTAAAACGCTGATTAAAGCTCAAAAGGTGCTGTTTTGTTAAAATACATTTTCAACCATTTTAGATCGTTGAAATCGTTCAAATAGAAGCAATAATAATAAAACTAATAATAAAAAATTCGTTTGTTTTATGCTGTTTTACGCGTTAAAACGCAGGTTAAAGATCAAAACGTGCTGTTTTGCTAAAATAAGCATTTTCAAGCATTTTAGATCGTCGAAATCGTTCAAATAGAAGCAATATTAATAAAAACGAATAATAAAATTCGTCGTTTTTATGCTGTTTTACGCGTTAAAACGCGCAGATTAAAAGCTCAAACGTGCTGTTTTGCTAAAATAAGCATTTTCTACATTTTAGATCGTTGAAATCGTTCAACAGACGCAATATTAATAAAAAAACGAATAATAAAAAATTCTTGTCGTTTTATGCTCTTACGTTAAAACCCCATTAAAAGCTCAAAAGGTGCTGTTTTTGTTAAAATAAGCATTTTCAACCATTTTAGATCGTTGAAATAGTTCGCCACAGACGCAATATTAATAAAAAACGAATAATGTAAATTCGTCGTTTTATGCTGTTTTACGCGTTTAAACGCAGATTAAAAGCTCAAAAATTGCTGTTTTGCTAAAATAAGCATTTTCAAGCATTTTAGATCGTTGAAATCGTTCAAATAGAAGCTAAATATTAATAAAACGAATAATGTACCTCGTCGTTTTATGCTGTTTTACGCTAAAACGCAGATTAAAGCTCAAACGTGCTGTTTTGCTAAAATGCTACTTTCAAGCATTTTGTGATCGTTGAAATCGTTCAAATAGAAGCTACATAATAAAAAAAAACTGGTCAATAAAAAAAAATTCGTTGTTTTATGCTGTTTTACGCGTTAAAACGCAGATTAAAGCTCAAAACGTGCTGTTTTGCTAAAATAAGCATTTTCAAGCATTTTAGATCGTCGAAATCGTTCAACAGAAGCAATATTAATAAAAACGAATAATAAGAAATTCGTCGTTTTATGCTGTTTTACGTTAAAACGCAGATTAAAGCTCAAAACGTGCTGTTTTGCTAAATAAGCATTTTCAAGCATTTTAGATCGCTGAAATTCAAATAGACGCAATATTAATAAAACGAATAATAAAAATTTCGTCGTTTTAAAGTTGTTTTACGCGTTAAAACGCTGGATTAAAAGCTCAAACGCGCTGTTTTGCTGCACAAGCATTTTCAACCATTTAGATCGTTGAAATATTCAACAGACGCAATATTAATAAAAACGAATAATAAAATTCGTCGTTTTATGTTGTTTACGCGTTAAAACGCAGACAGCTCAAAACGTGCTGTTTTGCTAAAATAAGCATTTTCACATTTTAGATCGTTGAAATCGTTCAACAGACGCAATATTAATAAAACGAATAATAAAAATACCGTCGTTTTTATGCTGGCTGTTTTACGCGTTAAAAACGCTGACAAAGCCGTCAAAAGGTGCTGTTTTGCTAAAATAAGTATTTTCAACCATTTTAGATCGTTGAAATAGTTCAAATAGACGTAATATTAATAAAAACGACAATAAAAAATTCGTCGTTTTGCTGTTTTACGCGTTTAAATCAGCAGATTCAAAATTGCTGTTTCGCTAAAATAAGCATTTTCGCTATTTTAGATCGTTGAAATCGTTCAAATAGAAGCAATATTAAGAAAAAACGAATAATAAAAAATTTCACGTTTTATGCTGTTTACGCGTTAAAACGCAGATTACCAAAACGTGCTGTCTTGCTATAATGGGCATTTTCAGGCATTTTAGATCGTTGAAACGTTTAAATAGAAGCAATATTAATAAAAAACTAATAATAAAAAATTCGTCATTTTTATTGTTTACGCGCTAAAACGCAGATTAAAGCCTCAAAACGTGCTGGTTTTGCTAAAATAAGCATTTTCAAGCATTTTGTGATCGTTAAAATAGTTCAACAGACGGGCCATTAATAAAAAACGAACAATAAAAATTTCGTCGTTTTTATGCTGTTTTACGCGTTAAAACGCACAAAAGCTCAAACGTGCTGTTTTGCTAAAATAAGTACTTTCAAGCATTTTAGATCGTTGAAATCGTTCAAATAGAAGCAATGTTAAGAAAAACGAATATCAAAAAATTCGTCGTTTTTATGCTCTTTACCGTTTAAACGCAGACAAAGCTCAAAACGTGCTGTTTGCTAAAATAAGCATTTTCAAGCATTTTAGATCGTTGAAATCGTTCAAATAGAAGTTAAATAATAATAAAAAACGAATAATAAAAAATTCGTCGTTTTATGCGGTTTTACGCGTTAAAATCGTAGATTAAAGCTCAAACGTGCTATTTTGCTAAAATAAGCATTTTCAAGCATTTAGATCGTTGAAATCGTTCAAATAGACGAATATTGATAAAAACGAATAATAAAATTCTCTGTCAAGTTTTATGCTGTTTTACGCGTTAAAACGCTGATTAAAGCTCAAAACGTGCCGTTTTGCTAAAATAAGCATTTTCAAGCATTTTAGATCGTTGAAATCGTTCAAATAGACGCAATATTAATAAAAACGAATAATAAAAAATTCGTCGTTTTATGCTGCTTACGCGTTAAAACGCAGATTATACCAAAACGTGCTGTTTTGCTAAAAATAAGCATTTTCAAGCACTTTAGATCGTTGAAATCATTCAAATAGAAGCAATAATAATAAAACGAATAATAAAATTTTCGTCGTTTTTATGCTGTTTTACGTGTTAAACGCAGATTAAAGCTCAAACGTGCTGTTTTGCTAAATAAGCATTTTCAAGCATTTTAGATCGTTGAAATCGTTCAACAGAAGCACATTAATAAAAACGAATAATAAATTCGTCGTTTTATGCTGTTTTACGCGTTAAAACGCAGATTAAAGCTCAAAACGTGCTGTTCAAATAAGCATTTTCAAGCATTTTGATCGTTGAAATCGTTCAACAGACGCAAATAAAAAATAAAAACGAATAATAAAATTTCGTCGTTTTTATGTTGTTTACGCTAAAACGCAGAATAAAGCTCAAACGTGCTGTTTTGCAAAAATAAGCATTTTCAAGCATTTGTGATCGCTGAAATCGTCTAAATAGACGCACATAAAACGAATAATAAAAATTTCAACGTTTTTATGCTGTTTTACGCGTTAAAAACGCAGATTAAAGTCAAACGCTGTTTTATAAAATACATTTTCTGCTGATTTAGGTCGTTGAAATCGTCTGTAAATAGAAGCACATTAATAAAAACGAATAATAGCGTAAATTGCCGTTTTATGTTGTTTTACGTTAAAACGCAGATTAAAGCTCAAAACGTGCTGTTTTGCTAAAATAAGCATTTTCAAGACGATCGTTGAAATCGTTCAAATAGACGCAATATTAATAAAACGAATAATAAAATTTCGTTTTATGTTGTTTTACGCAAGTAAAACGCTGGATTAAAGCTCAAACGTGCTGTTTTGCTAAATAAGATTTTCAAGCATTTAGATCGTTGAAATCGTTCAAATTGACGCAATATTAATAAAACGAATAATAAAAATTTGCCGTTTTATGTTGTTTTACGCGTTAAACGCAGATTAAAGCTCAAACGTGATGTTTGCTAAAATAAACATTGTCAAGCATTTTAGATCGTTGAAATTCAAATAGAGCTAATATTAATAAAAACGAATAATAAAATTTCGTCGTTTTGCGTTGCTTCATGTTAAAACGCAGATTAAAGCTCAAAACGTGCTGTTTGCTAAAATAAGCATTTTCAAGCATTTAGATCGTTGAAATCGTTCAAATAGAAGCTAATATTAATAAAACGAATAATAAAAATTTCGTCGTTTTTTATGCTGTTTTACGCGTTAAAACGCAAATTAAAGCTCAAACGTGCTGTTTTGCTAAAATAAGCATTTTCAAGCATTTTAGATCGTTGAACGTTCAAATAGAAGCAAATATTAATAAAACGAATAATAAAAATCGTCGTTTTTATGCTGTTTTACGCGTTAAAACGCAGATTAAAAGCTCAAAACGTGGTGTTTTTGCTAAAATAAGCATTTTCAAGCATTTTAGATCGTTGAAATCGTTTAACAGAAGCAATATTAATAAAAACGAATAATAAAAAAATCGTCATTTTTATGCTGTTTTACGCGTTAAAACGCAGATTAAAGCTCAAACGTGCTGTTTTGCTAAAATAAGCATTTTCAAGCCTTTTAGATCGCTGGAAATAGTTCAAATAGACCAATATTAATAAAACGAATAATAAAATTTCGTCGTTTTTACGCTGTTTTACGTTAAAACGCAGAATAAAGCCTTAAAACGTGCTGTTTTGCTAAAATAAGCATTTTCAAGCATTTTAGATCGTTGAAATCGTTCAAATATAGTAATATTAATAAAAACGAATAATAAAAATTCGTCGTTTTATGTTTACGCGTTAAAACGCAGATTAAAGCTCAAAACATGCTGTTTTGCTAAAATAAGCATTTTCAAGCATTTTGTACCGCTTAAAATCGTTCAAATAGACGCAATATTAATAAAACGAATAATAAAACTTCGTCGTTTTATGCTGTTTTACGCGTTGTTCGCGATTAAAGCTCAAAACGTGCTGTTTTGCTAAATAATCATTTTCAAGCATTTTAGATCGCTGGAAATCGTTCAAATAGAAGCAATAATTAATAAAAACGAATAAAAAATCGTCGTTTTTATGTTGTTTTACGCGTTAAAAACGCAGATTAAAGCTCAAAACGTGCTGTTTTGCTAAAATAAGCATTTTCAAGCATTTAGATCGTTGAAATCGTTCAAATAGAAGCACATTGGTAAAACGAATAATAAAAATTCGTCGTTTTATGCTGTTTTATGCGTTAAAAATCGCAGATTAAAAGCTCAAAACGTGCCGTTTGCTAAAATAAGCATTTTCAAGCATTTTAGATCGTTGAAATCGTTCAAATAGACGCAATATTAATAAAAACGAATAATAAAAAATTTCTGTCGTTTTTTATGCTGCTTCTACGCGCTAAAACGCAGACTAAAAGCTCAAACGCCGTTTTGCTAAAAATAAGCATTTTCGCTATTTTAGATCGCTTGAAATCGTTCAAATAGAAGCAATATTAATAAAAAACGAATAATAAAAATCTTCGTCGTTTTATACGTTTTACGCGGCATAGCAGATTAGTGCCCTCAAAACGTGCCGTTTTGCTGCTAAAATAAGCATTTTCAAGCATTTGACCGTAAAATTGTTCAAATAGACGCACATTAACAAAACGAATAATGTACCCCCGTCGTTTTTATGCTGTTTTACGCGCGTTAAAACGCAGATTAAAGCTCAAAACGTGCTGTTTTGCTAAAATAAGCATTTTCAAGCATTTTATCGTTGAAATGTTCAAATAGAAGCAATAATAAAAACGAATAATAAAAATTCGTCGTTTTATGCTGTTTACGCGTTAAACGCAGATTAAAGCTCAAAACGCGCTGTTTTGCTAAAATAAGCATTTTCAAGCATTTTAGATCGTTGAAATCGTTCAAATAGAAGCAATAATAATAAAAACGAATAATAAAAATTCGTCGTTTTTATGCTGTTTTACGCGTTAAAACGCAGATTAAAGCTCAAAACGTGCTGTTTTGCTAAAATAAGCATTTTCAAGCACTTTAGATCGTTGAAATCGTTCAAATAGACGCAATAAAATAAAAACGAATAAAAAAAATTTCGTCGTTTTTATGCTGTTTTACGTGTTAAAACGCAGATTAAAGCTCAAAACGTGCTGTTTTGCTAAAATAAGCATTTTCAAGCATTTTAGATCGTTGAAATCGTTCAAATAGACTAATATTAATAAAACGAATAAAAAAAATTTTCAGCGTTTTTATGCTGTTTTACGCGTTAAAACGCAGATTAAAGCTCAAAACGTGCTGTTTTTGCTAAAATAAGCATTTTCAAGCATTTAGGTCGTTGAAATCGTTCAAATAGACGCAATAAAAAAACGAATAATAAAAATTCGTCGTTTTATGCTGTTTTACGCGTTAAAACGCAAAATTAAAGCTCAAAACGTGCTGTTTTGCAAAAAATAAGCATTTTCAAGCATTTAGGTCGTTGAAATCGTTCAAATAGAAGCAATATTAATAAAACGAATAATAAAAATTTCAGTCGTTTTTATGCTGTTTTACGCGTTAAAACGCAGTTTAAAAACTCAAAACGTGCTGTTTTGCTAAAATAAGCATTTTCAAGCATTTTAGATCGTTGAAATCGTTCAAATAGAAGTAATATTAATAAAAACGAATAATAAAAATTCGTCGTTTTATCTGTTTTACGCGTTAAAACGCAGATTAAAGCTCAAAACATGCTGTTTTGCTAAAATAAGCATTTTCAAGCATTTTAGATCGTTGAAACGTTCAAATAGACGCAATATTAATAAAAACGAATAATAAAAACTTCGTCGTTTTATGCTGTTTTACGCTAAACGCAGATTATAGCTCAAAACGTTGCTTTTAAAATAATCATTTCAAGCATTAGATCGTTGAAATCGTCAAATAAACAATACTAATTAAAACGAATAATAAAAATGCGTTTTTATGCTTTTTACGCGTTAAACGCAGATTAAACTCAAAACGTTTTTGTCTTAAAATAAGCATTTTCAAAGCATTTTAGATCGTTGAAATCGTTCAAATAGACAATATTATAAAACGCGTAATAAAAAATTCGTCGATTTTATGCTGTTTTACGCGTTAAAACGCAGATTAAACTCAAAACGTGCCGTTTTGCAAAATAAGCATTTTCAAGCATTTTAGATCGTTGTAACGTTCAATAGCAATATTAAAAACGAATAAAAAATTTTTTTTAGTTTTACGCGTTAAAACGCAGATTAAACTCAAAACGTAACTGTTTTGCTAAAAAAAAGCATTTTCAAGCATTTTAAATCGTTGAAATCCGTTCAAATAGACGCAATATAATAAAAAGTAATAATTTTACAGTCGTTTTTGCATTTTTACGTTGAAACGCAGATTAAAGCTCAAAACGTGCTGTTTATAAAATTAACGATTTTCAAGCATTTTAGATCGTTGAAATCGTTCAAAAGTAAACATATTAAAAAAGAATAAAAGATTCGTCGTTTTATGCTGTTATACGCGTTAAAACGCAGATTAAACTCAAAACGTGCCGTTTTTGCTAAAATACTTTTCAAGCATTTTAAAGATCGTTGAAATTGTTCAAATAGACGCAATATTAAAAATCGAATAATAAAAATTTGTCGTTTTTAATGCTGTTTTACGCGTTAAAACGATTAAAGCTCAAACGTGCTGTTTTGCTAAAATAAGATTTAAAGCATTTTAAGACGTTGAAATCGTTCAAATAAAGCAATATTAATAAAAACGATAATGTAAAATTCGTCGTTTTATACTGTTTTACGCGTTAAAACGCAGATTAAAGCTCAAAACGTGCTGTTTTGCTAAAATAAGCATTTTCAAGCGTTTTAGATCGTTGAAATAGATTCAAGACGCAATAATAAAACTGAATAATAAAAATTTCGTCGTTTTTATGCTGTTTTCGCGTTAAAACGCAGAATAAAGCCAAAATGCTGTTTTGCTCAAAATAAGCATTTTTCAAGCATTTTAGCTTTGAAATCGTTCAAATAGAAGCAATGTTAAAAAAAACAGAATAATAAAAATTCGTCGTTTTATGCTGTTTTACGCGTTAAAACGCAGATTAAAGCTCAAAACGTGCTGTTTTGCTAAAATAAGCATTTTCAAGCATTTTAGATCGTTGAAATCGTTCAAATATACGCAATACTAATAAAAACGAATAATAAAAATTTCGTCGTTTTTATGCTGTTTTACGCGTTAAAACGTAGATTAAAGCTCAAAACGTGCTGTTTTGCTAAAATAAGCATTTTCAAGCATTTTAGATCGTTGAAATCGTTCAAATAGAAGCAATATTAATAAAAACGAATAATAAAAATTCGTCGTTTTTTCTGTTTTACGCGTTAAAACGCATTAAACTCAAAACGTGCTGTTTTGCAAAAAAAAGCATTTCA
>NW_027046384.1:0-26356 GCF_025399875.1 Dalotia coriaria | reverse complement strand
ATTAATTTTGGGGTCTTTTTTAAAACGATTTCCAAAACGATTATCATGTTTGAAAATGATTATTTTAGAAAAAACAGCACGTTTTGAGTTTTTAATCTGCTTTTTAAGGGTAAAACAGCAAAAAAACGACAAATTTTTTTATTTTGTTTTTAAATTAGTTTCTTTTTTGAACGACTTCAACGATCTAAAATGCTTAAAAAATGCTTATTTTAGCAAAACAGCACGTTTTGATTTTTAACGGGGTTTTAAGGGCGAAAACAGAAAAAAAACGACAAAATTTTTTATTATTCGTTTTTTAATATTGCGTCTATTTGAACGATTTCAACGATCAAAAATGTTTTAAAAATGCTTATTTTAGCGAAACGGCACTTTTTGAGTTTTAATCTGCTTTTTATCGCGTAAAACAGAAAAAAAAACGGAAATTTTTTTTATTTCCGTTTTTTTAAATTGCTTCTATTTAAAACGTTTTCCCCAACGATCTAAAAATTTGCTTTTTCCAGCGCAAAAAAAAGCACGTTTGTTTTTTAAAATCTGCGTTTTAACGCGTAAAACAGCAAAAAAAACGACAAAATTTTTTTATAACCCGTTTTTTTAAATTTTTATTGCGTGTATTTAAAACAAATTTCAACGAAAAATAAAATGTTTAAAAAGGTTATTATTTTACCCCAAAACAGAATGTTTTTTTTCTTTTCGCGTTTTAACGGGGGAAAACAAAATAAAAAACGAGGGAATTTTTTATTATTCTTTTTTTAAAATTATTGTTTTATTTAAAACGTTTTCCCCAAACCGACCGCCGCTTAAAAATGTTTTTTTTAAAAGGGAAAAAGCAGGGTTTTGAGTTTTTAATCTGCTTTTTAAAAAGCGTAAAACAGCAAAAAAACGAGGGAAATTTTTTTTATTATTCTTTTTATTAATATTGCCTATTTGAACGATTTCAACGATTAAAAAAAAAACTTGAAATGATTATTTTAGCAAAACAGCACGTTTTGAGTTTCAATCTGCGTTTTAACGGGGTAAAACAGCATAAAAACGACGATTTTTTTAAATTTTTTCTTTTTTTATAAATACCCGGCCTTTTTTTGAACGTTTTCCCAACGACCAAAAAATGTTTTGAAAATGTTTATTTTAGCAAAACAGCACGTTTTGAGTTTTAATTTTGCTTTTTTTAACGCGTAAAAACAACAAAAAAAACGAGGGAAATTTTATTATTCTTTTTTAATTTCTTTTTGGGTTTTATTTGAAGGGATTTCAACGATCAAAAAATGTTTTGGAAAATGCTTATTTTAGCAAAACTGCACGTTTTGAGCTTTAATCTGCGTTTAAACGCGTAAAACAGCATAAAAACGACGAAATTTTTATTATTCGTTTTTTATTAATATTGCGTCTATTTGAACGATATCAACGATCTAAAATGCTTGAAAATGATTATTTTAGCAAAACAGCACGTTTTGAGCTTTTAATCTGCGTTTTAACGCGTAAAACAGCATAAAACGACAATTTTTAATATTCGTTTTTATTAATATTGCTTCTATTTGAACGATTTCAACGATCTAAAATGCTTGAAAATGCTTACTTTAGCAAAACAGCACGTTTTGAGCTTTAATCTGCGTTTTAACGCGTAAAACAGCATAAAACGACGAAATTTTCATTATTCGTTTTATTAATATTGCGACTATTTAACGATTTCAACGATCTAAAATGCTTGAAAATGATTATTTTATCAAAACAGCACGTTTTGAGTTTTAATCTGCGTTTTAACGCGTAAAACAGCATAAAACGACGAATTTTTATTATCGTTTTTATTAATATTGCTTCTATTTGAACGATTTCAACGATCTAAAAATGCTTGAAAATGCTTATTTTAGCAAAACAGCACGTTTTGAGCTTTAATCTGCGTTTTAACGCGTAAAACAGCATAAAAACGACAAAATTTTTATTATTCGTTTTTATTAATATTGCGTCTATTTGAACGATTTCAACGATCTAAAAATGCTTGAAAATGATTATTTTAGCAAAACAGCACGTTTTGAGCGTTAATCTGCGTTTTAACGCGTAAACAGCATAAAAACGACGAATTTTTTATTCTTCGTTTTTATTAATATTGCTTCTATTTGAACGATTTCAACGATCTAAAATTCTTGAAAATGCTTATTTTAGCAAAACAGCTCGTTTTGAGCTTTTAATCTGCGTTTTAACGCGTAAAACAGCATAAAACGACGAAATTTTTATTATTTGTTTTTATTAATATTGCGTCTATTTGAACGATTTCAACGATCTAAAATGCTTGAAAATGATTATTTTAGCAAAACAGCACGTTTTGAGCTTTAATCTGCGTTTTAACGCGTAAAACAGCATAAAACGACGAATTTTTTATTATTCGTTTTTATTAATATTGCTTCTATTTGAACGATTTCAACGATCTAAAATGCTTGAAAATGCTTATTTTAGCAAAACATCACGTTTTGAGCTTTAATCTGCGTTTTAACGCGTAAAACAGCATAAAAACGACGAAATTTTTATTATTCGTTTTTATTAATATTGCTTCTATTTGAACGATTTCAACGATCTAAAATGCTTGAAAATGTAATTTTAGCAAAACATCACGTTTTGAGTTTTAATCTGCGTTTTAACGCGTAAAACAGCATAAAAACGACAAAATTTTTATTATTTGTTTTTATTAATATTGCATCTATTTGAACGATTTCAACGATCTAAAATGCTTGAAAATGCTTATTTTAGCAAAACAGCACGTTTTGAGCTTTAATCTGCGTTTTAACGCGTAAACAGCATAAAAACGACGAAATTTTTATTATTCGTTTTTATTAATATTGTTTCTATTTGAACGATTTCAACGATCTAAAAATGCTTGAAAATACTTATTAGCAAAACAGCACGTTTTGAGTTTAATCTGCATTTTAACGCGTAAAACAGCATAAAAGCGACGAAATTTTTTATTATTCGTTTTAATAATATTGCGTCTATTTGAACGATTTCAACGATCTAAAATGCTTGAAAATGATTATTTTAGCAAAACAGCACGTTTTGAGCTTTAATCTGCGTTTTAACGCGTAAAACAGCATAAAACGACGAATTTTTTATTTCGTTTTTATTAATATTGCTTCTATTTGAACGATTTCAACGATCTAAAATTCTTGAAAATGTTTTATTTTAGCAAAACAGCACGTTTTGAGCTTTAATCTGCGTTTTAACGCGTAAAACAGCATAGAAACGACGAAATTTTTATTATTTGTTTTTATTAATATTGCGTCTATTTGAACGATTTCAACGATCTAAAATGCTTGAAAATGATTATTTTAGCAAAACAGCACGTTTTGAGTTTTAATCTGCGTTTTAACGCGTAAAACAGCATAAAAACGACGAATTTTTATTATTGGTTTTTATTAATATTGCTTCTATTTGAACGATTTCAACGATCTAAAATGCTTGAAAATGTTATTTTAGCAAAACATCACGTTTTGAGTTTTAATCTGCGTTTTAACGCGTAAAACAGCATAAAACGACGAAATTTTATTATCGTTTTTATTAATATTGCGTCTATTTGAACGATTTCAACGATCTAAAATGCTTGAAAATGATTATTTTAGCAAAACAGCACGTTTTGAGCTTTAATCTGCGTTTTAACGCGTAAACAGCATAAAACGACGAATTTTTATTATTCGTTTTATTAATATTGCTTCTATTTGAACGATTTTAACGATCTAAAATGCTTGAAAATGCTTATTTTAGCAAAACATCACGTTTGAGCTATAATCTGCGTTTTAACGCGTAAAACAGCATAAAACGACGAAATTTTTATTATTCGTTTTTATTAATATTGCTTCTATTTGAACGATTTCAACGATCTAAAATGCTTGAAAATGCTTATTTTAGCAAAACATCACGTTTTGAGCTTTTTAATCTGCGTTTTAACGCGTAAAACAGCATAAAAACGACGAAATTTTTATTATTCGTTTTTTATTAATATTGCGTCTATTTGAACGATTTCAACGATCTAAAATGCTTTGAAAATGCTTATTTTAGCAAAACAGCACGTTTTGAGCTTTAATCTGCGTTTTAACGCGTAAAACAGCATAAAAACGACGTAAACGGCCATTCGCTTTATTAATATTGCGCCTATTTCCGAACACTTCAACGATCGTCGCTTGAAAATGATTATTTTAGCAAAACAAAGTACGTTTTGAGCTTTAATCTGCGTTTAACCGCGTAAACAGCTTTCAAAAAAACGACGAATTTTTATTATTCGTTTTATTAATATTGATGTTTCATTTGAACGATTTCAACGATCTAAAATGCTTGAAAATACTTATTTTAGCAAAAACAGCACGTTTTGAGCTTTAATCTGCATTTTAACGTAAAACAGCATAAAAGTTTGCCGAAATTCTTTTTATTATTCGTTTTTAATAATGAAGGCGTCTATTTGAACGATTTCCAACGATCTAAAATGTGCTGAAAAGATTATTTTGCGCAAAACAGCACCTTTTGAGCTGACCGCGCCTTTAACGCGTAAAACAGCATAAAAAAACGACGAATTTTTTTTATTATTATTCGTTTTATTAATATTGCTTCTATTTGAACGATTTCAATGATCTAAAAATTTTGCCGCCGAGGTTCTAGCAAAACAGCACGTTTTGAGCTTTAATTAAGTGTTTTAACGCGCAAAACAAGCATATGAAACGACGAAATTTTTGTATTATTTTGTTTTTTATTAATATTGCGTCTATTTGGAACGATTTCAACGGGATCTAAAATGCTTGAAAATGATTATTTTAGCAAAACAGCACGTTTTGAGTTTCTTTAATCTGCGTTTTAACGCGCAAAAATGCGCCAAAAAACGACGAATTTTTTTATTATTGGTTTTTATTACTACTATTACTTCTATTTGAACGATTTCAACGATCTAAAATGTGCTTGAAAATGTTATTTTAGCAAAACACGCATTAACTGCGTTTTAACGCGTAAATAACAGCATAAAACGACGAAATTTTTATTATTCGTTTTTATTAATATTGCGTCTTATTGAACGATTTCCAACGACCTTAAAATGCTTGAAAATGATTATTTTAGCAAAACAGCACGTTTTGCAGAAGCTTTTAAATCTGCGTTTCTTCTTAACGCAAAACAGCATAAAACGACGAATTTTTATTATTGCTTTTAATAATATTGCTTCACTAAACGATTTCAACGATCTAAAATGCCGGTTTTAGCAAAACAGCACGTTTTGAGCTTTAATCTGCGTTTTAACGCGCAAAACAGAATAAATACGACGAAATTTTTATTATCTTTGTTTTTATTAGTATGCCGTATTTGAACGATTTCAACACCTAAAAATGCTTTGAAAATGCTTATTTCAGCGTCGCGCACGTTTTGAGCTTTAAACCGCGTTTTAACGCGTAAAAACAGCATAAAAACGACGAAATTTTGCCGTTCTTCGCCAATATTGCGTGTATTTCAAACGATTTCAAATGATCTAAAAATTTGAAAAATATTTATTATTTTAGCAAAACAGCATCGTTTTGAGTTTTTAATCTGCGTTAAACGCGTGTAAAACAGCATAAAACAAATGAATTTTATTATTTGTTTTTATTAATACTGCATCTATTGAACGATTTCAACGATTCAAAATGCTTGAAAATGGGCGTATTTTGTTGCAAAAAAACAGCACGTTTCGTATTTTAATTGCGTTTTAACGCGTAAAACAGCATAAAAAAACGTGACGAAATTTTTATTATTCGTTTTTATTAATATTGCGTCTATTTGAACGATTTCCAACGACGAAAATGTTTGAAAATGATTATTTTAGCGAAAACAGTACGTTTTGAGCTTTAATCTGCGTTTTAACGCGTGAACAGCATAAAAACGACGAATTTTTTATTATTCGTTTTTATTATTGTCAGTTCTTATTTGAACGATTTCAACGATCTAAAATGCTTGAAATGTTTATTTTAGCAAAACAGCCTGTTTTGAGCTTTAATCTGCATTTTAACGCGTGCGCAGCATAAAAAACGACGAAATTTTTAATATTCGTTTTTATTAATATTGCGTCTATTTGAACGTAAATCGATTTCAACGGATTTAAAATGCTTACGATTATTTTAGCAAAACAGCACGTTTTGAGTTTTAATCTGCGTTTAAACGCGTGCAAAACAGCATAAAAACGACGAAATTTTATTATTCGTTTTACACATTGTGCCCATGAAACGATTTTAACGATCTAAAAATGCTTAAAAAATGTTAACGCAGGCAAAACAGCACGTTTTGATCTTTTAATCAGTTTAACGCGTGTCGCAAAATGTTCAATTAAAATTTCGGCTGGCCCGTTTTTATTAATATTGCGTTTATTTGAACGATTTCAAATCGATTTAAAAATGCTTGAAAATGATTATTTTAGCAAAACAGCACGTTTTCTAATTCGCGTTTTAACGCGTGTCGCGCATAAAAACGACGCAGTTTTTATTATTCGTTTTTACAATATTGCGTCTATTTGAACGATTTCAACGATTTGTCGCCAAATATCGCCTAGAAAACAGTATTTTTGAGTTTAATCTGCGTTTTAACGGCGTAAAAATAGCATAAAACGACGAATTTTTATTATTCGTCTTTATTAATATTGCGTCTATTTGAACGATTTCAACACCCAAAATGCTGAAAAATGATTATTTTAGCAAAACAGCACGCCTTAAAGTTTTAACCGCAGTTTCACCGCAAATGGAAAATACGAAAACGACGAAATTTTTATTATCTGCTTTTGCCAATATTGCGTCTATTTGAACGATTTCAACGATCTAAAATGCTTGAAAATGATTATCGCGCAGTACGTTTTGAGCCACCCGCGTTTTAACGCGTAAAACATATAAAAACGACGAATTTGCTTGTCGTTTTATTACTGCTTCTATTTTAACGATTTCAACGTGATCTAAAATGTTTGAAAATACTTTTTTATTTTAGCAAAAACAGCACGTTTTGAGCTTGAATCTAAAACGAACACCCGCGCAACAGCATATAAAAGCGACGAAATTTTTTATTATTCGTTTTTTAAATAGCATTGCGTCTATTTGAACGATTTCCAATCTAAAATGCTTTGAAAATGATTATTTTAGCAAAAACAGCACGTTTTGAGCTTTAATCTGCGTTAACGCGTAAAACAGCATAAAAACGACGAATTTTTATTATTCGTTTTTATTAATATTGCTTCTATTTTGAAATCGATTTCAACGTTCCAAAATGCCGAAATGTCGGTTTTAGCAAACAGCTCGTTTCAGTTTTGACCGCGTTTTAACGCGTAAACAGCATAAAACGACGAAATTTTTAATATTCGTACCGCATTAATATTGCGTCTATTTGAACGATTTTCAACGATTTAAAATGCTTGAAAATGATTATTTTAGCAAAACAGTACGTTTTGAGCTTTAATCTGCGTTTTAACGCGTAAAACAGCATAAAACGACGAATTTTTTATTATTCCGTTTTTATTAATATTGCTTCATTTGAAACGATTTCAACGATCTAAAATGTAAGCTGCGTACTTATTTTAGCAAAAACAGCACGTTTGAGCTTTAATCTGTGCATTTGCGTAAAACAGCGTTTACCAAACCTTGCCATCGCCTTTAATAATATTGCGCCTATTTGAACGCCACTTCAACGATTCAAAAATGCTTGCGCCGATTACGAAGCAAAACAGCACGTTTTGAGTTTTTAATCTGCGTTTTAAATGCCGCGTAAAAACAGCATAAAAACGACGAATTTTTATTATTCGCCTTTTTATTACGACATTTTTACCGAAACGATTTCAACGATCTAAATGCTTGAAAATGCTTATTTCAAAAACAGCCTGTCTATGCTTCAATCTGCGTTTTAACGCGTAAAACAGCATAAAACGACGAAATTCACATTCGTGAAGCGGTTAATATCGCGTCTATTTGAACGATTTCCCAACGATTTAAAATGCTTGAAAATGATTATTTTAGCAAAACAGCACGTTTTGAGCTTTAATCTGCATTTTAACGCGTAAAAGCATAAAAGCGACGAAATTTTTATTATTCGTTTTAATAATATTGCGTCTATTTAAAAGATTTCAAACAAAATGCTTGAAAATGTTTATTTTAGCAAAACAGCACTTTTTGAGCTTTTAATCTGCGTTTTAACGCGTAAAACAGCAAAAACGACGAATTTTTTATTATTCGTTTTATTAATATTGCTTCTATTTGAACGATTTCAACGATCTAAAATGCTTGAAAATGTTTTTATTTTAGCAAAACAGCTCGTTTTGAGCTTTAACTGCTTTTTAAACGAACAGCATAAAACGACGAAATTTTTAATATTCGTGTTTTATTAATTTTGGTCTATTTGCGGATTTCAACGATTTAAAATGTTGAAAATGATTATTTTAGCAAAACAGTACGTTTGAGCTTTTAACGCGTTTTAACGCGTAAAACAGCAATAAAACGACAATTTTTTTATTCGTTTTTATTATATTGTTCTATTTGAACGATTTCAACGATCAAATCTTGAAAATACTTATTTTAGCAAAACAGACTTTTGAGCTTAATCTGCATTTTAACGCGTAAAAACATAAAAGCGACAAAATTTTTTATTATCGTTTTTAATAATATTGCGTCTATTTGAAGGGATTTCAACGATCTAAAATGCTTGAAAATGATTATTTTAGCAAAACAGCACGTTTTGAGTTTTAATCTGCGTTTTAACGCGTAAAACAGCATAAAAAACGACGAAATTTTTATTATTCGTTTTTATTAATATTGCGTCTATTTGAACGATTTCAACGATCTAAAATCCTTGAAAATGATTATTTTAGCAAAAACAGCACGTTTTGAGCTTTAATCTGCGTTTTAACGCGTAAAACAGCATAAAAACGACGAATCTTTATTATTCGTTTTTATTAATATTGCTTCTATTTGAACGATTTCAACGATCTAAAATGCTTGAAGATGCTTATTTTAGCAAACAGCACGTTTTGAGCTTTAATCTGCGTTTTAACGCGTAAAACAGCATAAAAACGACGAAATTTTTATTATTCGTTTTTATTAATATTGCGTCAATTTGAACGATTTCAACGATCTAAAATGCTTGAAAATGATTATTTTAGCAAAACAGCACGCTTTGAGCTTTAATCTGCGTTTTAACGCGTAAACAGCATAGAAACGACGAATTTTTCATTATTCGTTTTTATTAATATTGCTTCTATTTGAACGATTCCAACGATCTAAAATGCTTGAAAATGTTATTTTAGCAAAACAGCACGTTTTGAGCTTTAACTGCGTTTAAGGCGTAAACAGCATAAAAACGACGAATTTTTTATTATTCGTTTTTATTAATATTGCTTCTATTTGAACGATTTCAACGATCTACAATGCTTGAAAATGATTATTTTAGCAAAACAGCACGCTTTGAGTTTTAATCTGCGTTTTAACGCGTAAAACAGCATAGAAACGACGAATTTTTCATTATTCGTTTTTATTAATATTGCTTCTATTTGAACGATTTCAACGATCTAAAATGCTTGAAAATGCTTATTTTAGCAGAACAGCACGTTTTGAGTTTAATCTGCGTTTTAACGCGTAAAACAGCATAAAACGACGAATTTTTTAATATTCGTTTTTATTAATATTGCTTCTATTCGAACGATTTCAACGATTTAAAATGCTTGAAAATGCTTTATTTTAGTAAAACAGCACGTTTTGAGCTTTAATCTGCGTTCTAAAGCGTAAAACAGCATAAAAACGACGAAATTTTTATTATTCGTTTTTATTAATATTGCGTCTATTTGAACGATTTCAACGATCTAAAATGCTTCAAAATGATAATTTTAGCAAAACAGCACGTTTTGAGTTTTAATCTGCGTTTTAACGCTTAAAACAGCATAAAACGACGAATTTTTATTATTCGTTTTTATTAATATTGCTTCTATTTGAACGATTTCAACGATCTAAAATGCTTGAAAATGCTTATTTTAGCAAAACAGCACGTTCTGAGTTTTAATTTGCGTTTTAACGCGTAAAACAGCATATAAACGACGAAATTTTTATTATTCGTTTTATTAATATTGCTTCTATTTGAACGATTTCAACGATCTACAATGCTTGAAAATGCTTATTTTAGCAATACAGCACGTTTTGAGTTTTAATCTGCGTTTTAACGCGTAAAACAGCATAAAAAACGACGAAATTTTTATTATTCGTTTTTATTAATATTGCGTCTATTTGAACGATTTCAACGATCTAAAATGCTTGAAAAATACATTATTTTAGCAAAACAGTACGTTTTGAGTTTTAATCTGCGTTTTAACGCGTAAAACAGCATAAAAACGACGAATTTTTATTATTCGTTTTTATTAATATTGCGTCTATTTGAACGATTTCTGACGATCTAAAATGCTTTGAAAATGATTATTTTAGCAAAACAGCACGTTTTGAGCTTTAATCTGCGTTTTAACGCGTAAAACAGCATAAAAACGACGAAATTTTTATTATTCGTTTTTTATTAATATTGCGTCTATTTGAACGATTTCAACGATCTAAAATGCTTGAAAATGATTATTTTAGCAAAACAGTACGTTTTGAGTTTAATCTGCGTTTTAACGCGTAAAACAGCATAAAACGACGAATTTTTTATTATTCGTTTTTATTAATATTGCTTCTATTTGAACGATTTCAACGATCTAAAATGCTTGAAAATACTTATTTTAGCAAAACAGCACGTTTTGAGCTTTAATTTGCATTTCAACGCGAAAAACAGCATAAAGCGACGAAATTTTATTATTCGTTTTTAATAATATTGCGTCTATTTGAACGATTTCAACGATCTAAAATGCTTGAAAATGATTATTTTAGCAAAACAGCACGTTTTGAGTTTTAATCTGCGTTTTAACGCGTAAAACAGCATAAAAACGACGAATTTTTATTATTGGTTTTATAATATTGCTTCTATTTGAACGATTTCAACGATCTAAATTGCTTGAAAATGCTTATTTTAGCAAAACAGCTCGTTTTGAGCTTTAATCTGCGTTTTAACGCGTAAAACAGCATAAAAACGACGAAATTTTTAATATTCGTTTTTATTAATATTGCGTCTATTTGAACGATTTCAACGATTTAAAATGCTTGAAAATGATTATTTTAGCAAAACAGCACGTTTTGAGCTTTAATCTGCGTTTTAACGCGAAAAAACAGCATAAAAACGACGAAATTTTTATTATTCGTTTTTATTAATATTGCGTCTATTTGAACGATTTCAACGATCTAAAATGCTTGAAAATGCTTATTTTAGCAAAACAGCACGTTTTGAGCTTTAATCAGCGTTTTGCTATAAAACAGAATAAAACGACGAAATTTTTATTATTCGTTTTTATTAATATTCCTTCTATTTGAACGATTTCAACGATCTAAAATGCTTAAAAATGCTTATTTTAGCAAAACAGCACGTTTTGAGTTTTAATCTGCGTTTTAACGCGTAAAACAGCAAAAAAACGACGAAATTTTTATTATTCGTTTTTATTAATATTGCGTGTATTTGAACGATTTCAACGATCTAAAATGCCTGAAAATGATTATTTTAGCAAAACAGCACGTTTTGAGCTTTAATCTGCGTTTTAACGCGAAAAACAGCATAAAAACGAAGAAATTTTTATTATTCGTTTTATTAATATTGCGTCTATTTGAACGATTTCAACGATCAAAAAATGCTTGAAAATGATTATTTTAGCAAAACTGTACGTTTTGAGTTTAAACTGCGTTTTAACGCGTAAAACAGCATAAAAACGACGAATTTTTTATTATTCGTTTTTATTAATATTGCGTCTATTTGAACGATTTCCAACGATCTAAAATGCTTGAAAATGATTATTTTAGCAAACAGCACGTTTTGAGCTTTAATCTGCGTTTTAACGCGAAAAACAGCATAAAAACGACGAAATTTTTATTATTCGTTTTTATTAATATTGCGTCTATTTGAACGATTTCAAACGATCTAAAAGGGCTTGAAATGATTATTTTAGCAAAACAGCACGTTCTGAGTTTTAATTTGCGTTTTAACGCGTAAAACAGCAAAAAAACGACAAAATTTTTTTATTATTCGTTTTTATTAATATTGCTTCTATTTGAACGATTTCAACGATCTACAATGCTTGAAAATGATTATTTTAGCAAAACAGCACGCTTTGAGTTTTAATCTGCGTTTTAACGCGTAAAACAGTATAAAAAACGACGAATTTTTCATTATTCGTTTTTATTAATATTGCTTCTATTTGAACGATTTCAACGATCTAAAATGCTTGAAAATGCTTATTTTAAGCAAAACAGCACGTTTTGAGCTTTTAATCTGCGTTTTAACGCGTAAAACAGCAAAAAAACGACGAATTTTTAATATTCGTTTTTATTAATATTGCTTCTATTCGAACGATTTCAACGATTTAAAATGCTTGAAAATGCTTATTTTAGCAAAACAGCACGTTTTGGGTTTTAATCTGCGTTTTAACGCGTAAAAAAACATAAAAACGACAAAATTTTTTATTATTCGTTTTTATTAATATTGCGTCTATTTGAACGTTTCAACGATCTAAAATCCCGGGAAAATGATTATTTTAGCAAAACAGACTTTTTGAGCTTTAAAATCTGCGTTTTAACGCGAAAACAGCATAAAAAGGGGAAAAATTTTTTTATTATTCTTTTTTTTATTAATATTGCTTCTATTTGAACGATTTCAACGATCAAAAATGCTTGAAAATATTATTTTAGCAAAACAGACGTTTTGAGCTTTAATTGCTTTTAACGCGTAAAACAGCAAAAAACACAAAATTTTTTTTATTCGTTTTTTTTGGGCCCCTTTTTTGAACGATTTCAACGATCAAAAAATGCTTGAAAATATTTTTTTAAAAGCAAAACACCCTTTTTGGGGCTTTTTTGCTTTTAACGCGAAAAACAGAAAAGGCAAAAAATTTTTTATTATTCGTTTTTAAAAATTTATTGCTTCTATTTGAACTTTTTAAACGATCAAAAATTGCTTGAAAATGTTATTTTAGCAAAACAGCCTTTTTGAGTTTTTAATCTGCGTTTTAACGCGTAAAAAAAACAAAAAAACGACGTTTTTTTAAATTATTCTTTTTTATTAATATTGCTTCTTTTTGGGGAACGATTTCAACGAAAAAATTGTTTTAAAAAGGGTTTTTTTTAGCAAAACAGCCGTTTTGGGGTTTTAAATTTCCGCGTTTTAACGCGTAAAAAAACATAAAACGACGAAATTTTTTTTATTCGTTTTATTAATATTGGGGTCTATTTGAACGATTTCAACGATTTAAAATGCTTGAAAATGTTTTTTTAGAAAAAACAGCACGTTTTGGGGCTTTAATCGCTTTTTAAGGCGTAAAACAGAATAAAAACGACGAAATTTTTATTATTCTTTTTTATTAATTTCCTTCTATTTGAACGATTTCAAACGATCTAAAATGCTTAAAAATGCTTATTTTGAAACAGCACTTTTTATTTTAATCCCCGTTTTAAGGCGTAAAACAGAAAAAAAACGAAAAATTTTTTAATTATTCGTTTTTTTTAAATTTCCCCTTTATTTGAACGATTTCAACGATCTAAAACCCCAAAAAAAATGTTATTTTAGCAAAACAGCACGTTTTGAGCTTTAATCTGCGTTTTAACGCGTAAAAAAACAAAAAAACGAAAAAATTTTTTATTATTCTTTTTTATTAATTTTTGCTTTATTTAAAAGGGGATTTCAACGATCTAAAATCCCTTGAAAATGATTTTTTAGCCAGACGTTTTGAGTTTAATCTGCGTTTTAACGCGTAAAAAAACATAAAAACAAAGTTTTTTTTTATTATTCGTTTTTTTTAATATTGCGTCTATTTAAAACGATTTCAACGATCTAAAATGCTTGAAAATGATTATTTTAGCAAAAACAGACGTTTTGGTTTAATCTGCGTTTTAACGCGTAAAAACAGCAAAAAAACGACAAAATTTTTATTCCTTTTTTTTTTAATATTGCGTCTATTTAAAAGATTTCAACGATTTTAAAATCTTAAAAATGTTATTTTAGAAAAAACAGCACGTTTTGATTTTTTAATTTGCGTTTTAACGCTTTAAAAAACATAAAAACGAAAAAATTTTTTATTTTTCCCGTTTTTTTTTAAATATTGCTTCTATTTGAACGATTTCAACGATCTAAAATGCTTGAAAATGATTATTTTAGCAAAACAGCACGTTTGAGTTTTAATTTGCTTTTTAAAGCGTAAAACAGCATAAAAACGACAAAATTTTTATTATTCGTTTTTTTTTAAAATTTGTTTCTATTTGAACGATTTCAACGATCTAAAATGCTTAAAAAATGTTTTTTTTAGCAAAACACCGTTTGAGTTTTTTCTGCTTTTTTAACGCGAAAAACAGCATAAAACGACAATTTTTTTTTATTCGTTTTTTTTTAAATATTGCTTCTTTTTCGGAACGACAACGTTTTAAAAATTTTTTTTGAAAAATGCTTTTTTAAAAACAGCACTTTTTGAGTTTTTAATCTGCGTTCAAAAAGGAAAACAGCATAAAACGAGGGAAATTTTTTTATTATTCGTTTTTATTAATTTTTCGTCTTTTTTGAACGATTTCAACGTTTCAAAATGCTTCAAAATGATTTTTTTTAAAAAACAGCACTTTTTAAAAGTTTTAATCGGGTTTAACGTTTTCGCAAAAAAAAACGACAAATTTTTTTAATTCTTTTTTTATTAATATTGCTTCTATTTAAAACATTTAAACGATCAAAAATGCTTGAAAATGCTTTTTTTTTAGCAAAACAGCACGTTCTGATTTTTAATTTTTGCTTTTTAACGCGTAAAAAAACATAAAAACGACGAAATTTTTTTATTATTCGTTTTTTATTAATTTGCTTCTTTTTGGGAACGTTTTCCCAACGATCTACAATGCTTGAAAATGTTTTTATTTTAGCAAAACAGCCCCTTTTTGAGTTTTAATCGGGCTTTTAACGCGAAAACATAAAAACGACGAATTTTTATTATTCTTTTTTATTAATATTGCGTCTATTTGAACGTTTTCCCACCATCTAAAATGCTTGAAAAAAATTTTATTTTAGCAAAACAGTACTTTTTGGGAGTTTTTAATCTGCTTTTTAACGCGAAAAAACAGCATAAAACCAAAATTTTTTTATTATTCGTTTTTATTAATATTGCGTCTATTTGAACGATTTCAACGATCAAAATTGTTAAAAAAGTTTTTTTTAGCAAAACACGTTTTGAGTTTTAAATTTCGCTTTTTAACGCGTAAAAAAACAAAAAAAACGACAAAATTTTTTTATTATTCTTTTTTATTAATATTCCCGTCTATTTGAACGTTTTCCCAACGATCTAAAATGTTTGAAAATGATTATTTTAGCAAAACAGCACGTTTTGAGCTTTAATCCGTTTTATCGCGTAAAACAGCATAAAACGACGAATTTTTATTATTGGTTTTTTTAATATTGCTTCTATTTGAACGATTTCAACGATCTAAAATGCTTGATGCTTATTTTGAAACATCATTTGAGCTTTAATCGCTTAACGCGTAAAACAGCAAAAAACGCAATTTTATTATTCGTTTTATAGCTCAATTTAACGATTTCACATCTAAAATTTGAAAATGCTTATTTTAACAAAACAGCACGTTTTGAGCTTAATCTGTTTTAACGCAAAACAGCATAAAACGACGAATTTTTATTATTCGTTTTTATTAATATTGCGTTATTTGAACGATTTCAACGATCTAAAATGCTTGAAAAATTTATTTTAGAAACAGCTTTGACTTTTAATCTGCGTTTTAAACGCGTAAAACAGCATTAAAATCGACGAATTTTTTATATTGTTTTTTAATTTGCTCTATTTGAACGATTTCAACGATCTAAAATGCTTGAAATGCTTTTTAGCAAAAACACGTTTTGAGCTTTAATCTGCGTTTTTTAACGCGTAAAACAGCATAAAACGACGAAATTTTATTATTGCGTTTTTATTTAATAATTTTTTAACTTTAACGTCTAAAATGCTTGAAAATCTATTTTACAAAACAGCAGTTTTGAGCTTTAATTTGCGTATATTACGTTAAAAATAAAACGTATTTAATCTTTTAATTAATGTTGAAATTTTATTAAAAAATGTTTTGATTTGATCGTTTATCAAAAGATCAAATTTTGAATTTGTTTTTTATTAGCTTATTTACAAAATCTCATTTAAAGTTTAATCTGCGTTAAACGCGTAAAAGCAGTTTAAATCTCGATTTTAACTGCATATAGACGATTTTTTATTGTTTTTTTAAATATTTGATTAGCTTTAAATTTGCAACGATTTAAAACGAGTTTTGAAAATATTTTTTAGCAAAACAGCACGTTTTATTTAATCGCGTTTTTAAGGTATCGTTAAACAAATTTTATTTTATTTTAATTAATTTGCGTCTATTTAACGATTTAAACGATCTAAAATGCTTTAAATGCTTTAGTTAAGCAAAAAAGACGTTTTTTTAATCAGCGTTTTAACGTAAAAAGTTTAAAAATGCAAATTTTTATTATTCGTTTTTATTAATATTCTTTAAAACGCTTTAGCGATCTATCTTAAATGCTTATTTTAGCAAAAAGACGTTTTGACTTTAATCTTGTTTAATGCGTAATACAAATCACGATATTTTAATTTTCGTTTTTATTAATATACGGAGTATTTAACGTTTTAACGTCTAAAATTTAAAATTATAATTTTAGCATACATACGTTTTAT
Organism: Dalotia coriaria; assembly: GCF_025399875.1. Lineage (NCBI taxonomy): Eukaryota > Metazoa > Arthropoda > Insecta > Coleoptera > Staphylinidae > Dalotia > Dalotia coriaria. The sequence goes on along the minus strand of NW_027046384.1, from coordinate 9,573 downwards.
TTTAATCGCTTTTTAATGTAAAACGCATAAAACGTAAATTTTATTATTCTTTTTTTAAATTGCATTATTTGAACGATTTCAACGATCAAAATCTTGAAAATGCTTATTTTTAGCAAAACAGCACGTTTTGAGCTTTAACTGCTTTTAACGTAAAAAACACAAAAACGACGATAATTTTTATATTCGTTTTATATATTGCGTCTATTTGAACGATTTCAACGATCTATAAATCCTTTTAAATAATTATTTTAAGCAGATACACGTTTTGAGTTTTAATCTGCGTTTTTAACGCGTAAAACAGCATAAAACGACAATTTTTTATTGGTTTTATTAAACTTTACTAATTTGAACGTTTAAACTCGATTTGAAAATGTTTTTTAACAAAACATACGTTTTAGTTTTAATCTGCGTTTTAACGAAAACAATTTAAAACGACGAAATTTTTATTATTGTTTTTATTAATATTGCGTCTATTTGAACGTTTCAACGATTTAAAATGCTTGAAAATGCTTATTTTAACAAAAACGTTTTGAGCTTTAATCTGCTTTTAACGCGTAAAACAGATAAAAACGACAAATTTTTATTATTCGTTTTATTAATATTGCGTTATTTGAACGATTTCAACGATCTAAAATGCTTGAAAATATTTATTTTAGCAAAAAAGCACGTTTTAGAAGCTTATAATCTGCGTTTTAACGCGTAAAACAGCATAAAACGACGAATTTTTTATTATTTGTTTTTATTAATATTGCGTCTATTTGAACGATTTCAACGATTTAAAATGCTTGAAAATGATTATTTTAGCAAAACAGCACGTTTTGAGCTTTAATCTGCGTTTTAACGCGAAAAAACACATAAAAACGACGAAATCTTTATTATTCGTTTTTATTAATATTGCGTCTATTTGAACGATTTCAACGATCTAAAATGCTTGAAAATGCTTATTTTAGCAAAACAGCACGTTTTGAGCTTTAATCAGCGTTTTAACGCGTAAAACAGAATAAAACAGCGATTTTTATTATTCGTTTTTATTAATATTCCTTCTATTTGAACGATTTCAACGATCTAAAATGCTTAAAATGTTATTTTAGCAAAACAGCACGTTTTGAGCTTTAATCTGCGTTTTAACGCGTAAAACAGCATAAAACGACGATATTTTTATTATTCGTTTTATTAATATTGCGTGTATTTGAACGATTTCAACGATCTCAAATGCTTGAAAATGATTATTTTAGCAAAACAGCACGTTTTGAGCTTTTAATCTGCGTTTTAAGCGTAAAACAGCATAAAAACGACGAATTATTTATTATTCGTTTTTATTAATATTGCATCTATTTGAACGATTTCACGATCCAAAATGCTTGAAAATGCTTATTTTAGCAAAACAGCACGTTTTGATCTAATCTGCGTTTTAACGCGTAAAACAGCATAAAACGACGAAATTTTATTATTCGTTTTATTAATATGCGTCTATTTGAACGATTTCAACGATCTAAAATCCTTGAAAATGATTATTTAGCAAAACAGCACGTTTTGAGCTTTAATCTGCGTTTTAACGCGTAAACAGCATAAAACGACGAATTTTTATTATTCGTTTTATTAATATTGCTTTATTTGAACGATTTCAACGATCTAAAATGCTTGAAAATGCTTATTTTAGCAAAACAGCACGTTTTGAGCTTTAATCTGCGTTTTACAGCGTAAACAAAATAAAACGACAAATTTTATTATTCGTTTTTATTAATATTGCGTCTATTTGTACGATTTCAACGATCTAAAATCCCTTGAAAATGATTATTTTAGCAAAACAGCACGTTTGAGTTTTAATCTGCGTTTTAACGCGTAAAACAGCATAAAAACGACGAAATTTTTATTATTCGTTTTTTATTAATATTGCGTCTATTTGAACGATTTCAACGATCTAAAATTCTTGAAAATGATTATTTTAGCAAAACAGCACGTTTTGAGCTTTAATCTGCGTTTTAACGCGTAAAACAGCATAAAACGACGAAATTTTTATTATTCGTTTTTATTAATATTGCGTCTATTTGAACGATTTCAACGATCAAATGCTTGAAAATGCTTATTTTAGCAAAACAGAACGTTTTGAGCTTTAATCTGCGTTTTAACGCGTAAAACACATAAAAACGAATCTTTTATTATTCGTTTTTTATTAATATTGCTTCTATTTGAACGATTTCAACGATCTAAAATGCTTGAAGATGCTTATTTTAGCAAACAGCACGTTTTGAGCTTTAATCTGCGTTTTAACGCGTAAAACAGCATAAAACGACGAAATTTTATTATTCGTTTTTATTAATATTGCGTCTATTTGAACGATTTCAACGATCTAAAATGCTTGAAAATGATTATTTTAGCAAAACAGCACGCTTTGAGCTTTAATCTGCGTTTTAACGCGTAAAACATAGTAAAACGACGAATTTTTCATTATTCGTTTTTATTAATATTGTTTCTATTTGAACGATTTCAACGATCTAAAATGCTTGAAAATGCTTATTTTAGCAAAACAGCACGTTTTGAGCTTTAACCTGCGTTTTAACGCGTAAAACAGCATAAAAACGACGAATTTTTTAATATTCGTTTTATTAATATTGTTCTTTCGAACGATTTCAACGATTTAAAATGCTTGAAAATGCTTATTTTAGCAAAACAGCACGTTTTGAGCTTTAATCTGCGTTCTAAAGTGAAAACAGCATAAAAACGACGAAATTTTTTATTATTCGTTTTTATTAATATTGTCTATTTGAACGATTTCAACGATCTAAAATGCTTCAAAATGATTATTTTAGCAAAACAGCACGTTTTGAGTTTTAATCTGCGTTTTAACGCTAAAAACAGCATAAAACGACGAATTTTTATTATTCGTTTTTATTAATGACTTTATTTGAAACGATTTCAACGATCTAAAATGCTTGAAAATGCTTATTTTAGCAAAACAGCACGTTCTGAGTTTTAATTTGCGTTTTAACGCGTAAAACAGCATAAAAACGACGTAAATTTTATTATCGTTTTTATTAATATTGTTCTATTTGAACGATTTCAACGATCTACAATGCTTGAAAATGCTTATTTTAGCAAAACAGCACTTTTGAGCTATAATCGCGTTTAACGCGTAAAACTGAAAATGTTATTTTAAAAAAAAAACTTTTTTTATTAAATCGGTTTTTAAAAAAGAAAAAAAAGACAAATTTTTTTTTTTTTAAATTTTTTTTGAAAAACGTTAAAAAAGCTTTAAAAGCTTAGAAAAAAAAAAATTTTTTTAATTCGTTTTAACCGTAAAAACAAAAACGAAAATTTTTTTATTATTTTTTAAATTTTTTTGGCTTTTAAACTTTAACGTTAAAAAAGTTTAAAAAAATTTTAAAAACAAACTTTTTTTAATCGGTTTTAATGAAAAAAAACCATAAAACGACTTTTTTAAATTTTTCTTTTTAAAAGTTTATTTAACGTTTAACGTTAAAAGCTTAAAAGTTTTTTTTTTAAAAACCCGTTTTTTTTTTAATTTGGGGTTTTTAAGGGAAAACACTAAAAAGGAAATTTTTTTAACGTTTTTTTTTATCTTTTAACTTTAACATAAAAAAATTTAAAATGTTTTTAAAAAGCCTTTTGATTTTAACGTTTTAAAAAAAAAAAAAAACAAAATTTTTTTTTTTTAAATTTGGTTTTAAGGGAAAAAAAAAAAGGAAAAAATTTTTAAAAGATTTTTTTAGAAAACATAGTTTTAGCTTAATTGTTTTTAAGGAAAAAGCAAAAAAGACGTTTTTTTTATTCTTTTTTTAAAATTTTTTAGAAATTTAACGTTTTTAAAAAAGCTTGGTTTTTTTAGCAAACAATTTTGATTTAAATTGGCAACCCAAAAACGTTAAAAGCTTTTATTTTCTTTTTTATTAAAGCTTAGAAAATTTAAATTTTTTTTAAAATGCTTTTTTAAAAAAACAACTTTTTTTTTTTAATTGTTTTTTAAGCAAAACAGCATTTTTTTTTTTTTTTTAAAAATTGGGGTTTTTTAACTTTTTTTAAAAATGTTTTTTTAAAAGTTTTTTTAAAAAAATTTTTGGCTTTTAACGCGTTTTAAGCAAAAACAAAAAAAGGGGAAAAAAAACGTTTTTTTAATTTTTTTTTTAAACCATTAAAATCTTAAAAATAATTTTGAAAAACCCTTTTAGCAATTATTTAAGCGAAAAAGGAAAACGCTTTTTTAATTTTTTATTTTTTTTATTTGAACATTTAACGATTAAAATTTAAAAATGTTATTTTAGCAAAACGCACTTTTTGAAGCTTTTAACGCGTAAAAATAAAAAAAAAAAATTTTATTATTCGTTTTTATTAATATTGCTTCTATTTGAACGATTTCAACGATCTAAAATGCTTGAAAATGCTTATTTTTAGCAAAACAGCACGCTTTGAGCTTTAATCTGCGTTTTAACGCGAAAAACAGCAAAAAAACGACGAAATTTATTATTCGTTTTATTAATATTGCGTCTATTTAAAACGATTTCAACGATCTAAAAATGCTTGAAAATGATTATTTAGCAAAACAGCACGTTTTGAGCTTTAATCTGCGTTTTAACGCGTAAAACAGCATAAAAACGACGAATTTTTATTATTCGTTTTTATTAATATTGCGTCTATTTGAAAGATTTTCAAACGATCTAAACTTTGAAAATGTATTTTAGCAAAACAGCACGTTTTGAGTTTTTAATCGCGTTTTACCGCGAAAAAACAGCATAAAACGACGAATTTTTATTATTCGTTTTTATTAATATTGTTTCTATTTGAACAATTTCAACGATCTAAAATGCTTGAAAATGCTTATTTTAGCAAAACAACACGTTTTGAGCTTTAATCTGCGTTTTAACGCGTAAAACAGCATAAAACAACGAAATTTTTATTATTCGTTTTTATTAATATTGCGTCTATTTGAACGATTTCAACGATCTAAAATGCTTAAAAAATGATTATTTTAGCAAAACAGCACGTTTTGAGCTTTAATCTGCGTTTTAACGCGAAAAACAGCAAAAAAACGACGAATTTTTATTATTCGTTTTTATTAATATTGCGTCTATTTGAACGATTTCAACGACAAAGTTTGAAAATGATTATTTTAGCAAAACAGCACGTTTTGAGTTTTAATCTGCGTTTTAACGCGTAAAACAGCAAAAAAACGACGATTTTTTATTATTCGTTTTTTATTAATATTGCTTTATTTGAACGATTTCAACAATCAAAAAATGCTTAAAAAATGCTTATTTTAGCAAAAACAGACGTTTTGAGCTATAATCTGCGTTTTAACGCGAAAAACAGCATAAAACGACGAAATTTTTTTTCGTTCATTATTGCGCATTTGCTTTTTAACGATCTATCTGAAAATGATTATTTAGCAAACAAAGTTTTGAGCTTTAATCTGCGTTTTAACGCGAAAACAGCATAAAACGACGATTTTATTATTCGTTTTAATTAGTTCTATTTGAACGATTTCAACGATCTAAAAATGCTGAAAATGTTATTTAGTAAAACAGCAGATTTTGAACTTTAATCTGCGTTTAACGCGTAAAACAGCATAAAAACGACGAAATTTTTATTATACGTTTTTATTCATATTGCGTCTATTTGAACGATTTCGGACGATCTAAAATGCTTGAAAATGATTATTTTAGCAAAACAGCACTTTTTGAGTTTTAATCTGCGTTTTAACGCGTAAAACAGCATAAAAACGACGAAATTTTTATTATTCGTTTTTATTAATATTGCGTCTATTTGAAATGATTTCAACGATCTAAAATGCCTGAAAATGATTATTTTAGCAAAACAGCACGTTTTGAGTTTTAATCTGCGTTTTAACGCGTAAAAAAAAGCATAAAACGACGATTTTTTATTATTCGTTTTTATTAATATTGTTCTATTTGTACGATTTCAACGATCTAAAAATGCTTTGAAAATGTTTTATTTTAGCAAAACAGCACGTTTTGAGCTTTAATCTGCGTTTTAACGCGTAAAACAGCAAAAAACGACGAATTTTTTTTATTCGTTTTTATTAATATTGCTTCTATTTGAACGATTTCAACGATCTAAAATGCTTGAAAATGTTATTTAGCAAAACAGCACGTTTTGATTTAATCTGCGTTTTAACGCGTAAAACAGCATAAAAACGACGAAATTTTTTTATTGTTTTTATTAATATTGGTCTATTTGAACGATTTCAACGATCTAAAATGCTTGAAAATGATTATTTTAGCAAAACAGCACGTTTTGAGTTTTAATCTGCGTTTTAACGCGAAAAACAAAAAAACGACAATTTTTATTATTCGTTTTTTTAAATTCCTTTTTGAACGATTTCAACGATAAAAAAATGCTTGAAAATGATTATTTTAGCAAAACAGCACGTTTTGAGTTTTTAATCTGCGTTTTAACGCGAAAAACCCAAAAAAAAACAAAATTTTATTATTTTTTATTAATATTGCTCTATTTAACATTTCAAGATTAAAATGCTTAAAAATTTATTTTAGAAAAACAGCACTTTTTGGGTTTATTTTTTTAAGGTAAAACAGCAAAAACGAAATTTTTTTTTTTTTTTATTAATATTGCGTCTATTTGAAGATTTAAACGATCTAAATGCTTAAAAAAATTTATTTTAGCAAAAAAGTTTTGAGTTTTAATCTGCTTTTTTAAGTAAAACAGCATAAAACGACGTTTTTTATTATTTTTTTTTTTATTTTTTTTTTGAACATTTCAACATCTAAAATGCTTAAAATGCTTATTTTAGAAAACAGCATTTTTGAGCTAACTGCTTTTTAACGAAAACGCTAAAAACGACGAAATTTTTTTTTTTTTTATTAATTTGCTCTATTTAAAATTTAACGATCTAAAATGTTGAAAATGTTTAAGAAAAAAACCCCAAGCTTTAATCTGGTTTTAAGGGGAAAACAGCAAAAAACGACATTTTTTATTATTTTTTTTAAATTTAAATTTTTTCTTTTTAAAAATTTTTAAGCAAAAATGTTTAAAAATTTTTTTTAAAAAAAAGAGTTTTAAGTTTTAACGCTTTTTAACGCAAAAAAAAATAAAAACGTTTTTATTATTCGTTTTTTTTTCCCCTTTTTTAAAAAGTTTAAGATTTGCAAAAAAATTTTTTAAAAAAAACCCCTTTTGGAACGTTTTAACGCAAAAAAAAAAAAAAGGGTTTTTATTATTGTTTTTATTTAGTTTTTTTGAACGTTTTTTAAAAAAAAAATTTTTAAAAGTTATTTTAAAGCAAAAAGCAGGGAAAATTTTAAATTCGTTTTAACGCAAAAAAAAGATAAAACGACAATTTTTTTATTATTTTTTAAAAAGCGCATTTAAAGTTTAACGTTAAAAAAAAAGATTTTTTAAAAAAGTTTTTTTTTTTTAAATCTCTTTTAACCCAAAAAACAAAAAAAATTTTTTATTTTTTTTAAAAAACCCTTTTTGGAACGTTTAAGCAAAAAAGCAAAAGCTTTTTTAAAAAAAACCCGTTTTATTAATTGCGTTTTAAGGGTAAAACGAAAAAAAAAAATTTTTAACTTTTTTAAAATTTATTCGCTTTTAACATTTAACACTAAAAGGAAAATTTTTTAGAAAAAATTTTATTAATCTCTTTAAAAACCAAAAACAGCAAAAACAAAATTTTTATTTTGAAAAATTTGCTTTTTTTTGGGTTTTTAAAAAAAAAAATTTAAAAAAAATTTTTAAAAAGGGGTTTTGGGGTTTTTAATTTTTTAAGGGAAAAAAAAAAGAGTTTTTAACGTTTTTTTAAAATTGCGTTTTTAAAAATTTAACGTTTAAAAGTTTTTAAAATGTTTTTTGAAAAAGCCTTTTGACGTTAACGGTTTTAAACTAAAACATAAAAAAACGACGTTTTTTAAATTTTTCTTTTTTTTAGCGACAAACGTTTAAAAAATGTTAAAATGCTTTTTGAAAAACATTTTAGTTTTAATTGCGAAAGGTAAAAAAGAAAAAAAAATTTTTTTTTTTTTTAAATACGCAAAAATTTAACGTTAAAATGCTAAAATGAATTTTTTAAAAAACCCCTTTTAGCTTTTTAAGGTTTTTAAGCTAAAAAAAAAAAGGGGTTTTTTTTTAAAATTTTTTTATTATTGTTTTTTTTAAATTTTCTCTTTAAAAATGTTAAAAAGCTTTTTTTACAAAACAGATTTTATTTTAAGCGTTTTAACTAAACGCTAAAACGCGAAAAACGTTTTTTTTAAATTTTTATTTAACATTTAAGAAAAAAAAGCTAAAATGTTAAGAAAACCCCTTTTTTTAAAACCCCCAAAAACCAAAAAAAAAAAAATAAAATTTTATTATTATTCGTTTTTAATTAATATGCGTCTATTTGAACGATTTCAACGATCTAAAATGCTTGAAAATGATTATTTTTTAGCAAAACAACACGTTTTGAGCTTTAATCTGCGTTTTAACGTAAAACAGCATAAAACGACGATTTTTTAGTATTCGTTTTAATTAATATTGTTATTTGAACGTTTCAAGGGATCTAAAATGCTTGAAAATGCTTATTTTTAGTAAAACAGCAGGTTTTGAGCCTTAATCTGCGTTTTAACGCGTAAAACAGATAAAAACGACGAAATTTTTTATTATTCGTTTTATTAATATTGCGTCTATTTGAACAATTTCAACGATCTAAAATGCTTGAAAATGATTATTTTAGCAAAACAGCACGTTTTGAGTTTTAATCTGCGTTTTAACGGTAAAACAGCATAAAACGACGAATTTTTATTATTCGTTTTATTAATATTGCTTCTATTTGAACGATTTCAACGTCTAAAATGCTTGAAAATGCATTTTTTAGCAAAACAGCACTTTTTGAGTTTTAATCTGCGTTTTAACGCGTAAACAGCGAAAAAACGACGAAATTTTAATTTTGGTTTTAATTAATATTGCGTCTATTTGAACGATTTCAACGATCAAAAATGCATTGAAAATGATTATTTTAGCAAAACAGCACTTTTTGAGCTTTTAATTTGCGTTTTAACGCGTAAAAGCAAAAAAACGACGAATTTTTTATTATTCTTTTTTTATTAATATTGCTTCTATCTGAACGATTTCCAACGATCAAAAATGCTTGAAAATGTTATTTTAGCAAAACAGCACGTTTTGAGCTATAATCTGCGTTTTAACGCGTAAAACAGCATAAAAACGACGAAATTTTTATTATTCGTTTTTATTAATATTGCGTCTATTTGAACGATTTCAACGATCTAAAATGCTTGAAAATGATTATTTTAGCAAACAGCACGTTATGAGCTTTTAATCTGCGTTTTAACGCGAAAACAGCATAAAACGACGAAATTTTTATTATTCGTTTTTATTAATATTGCGTCTATTTGAACGATTTCAACGATCTAAAATGCTTGAAAATGATTATTTTAGCAAAACAGCACGTTATGAGCTTTAATCTGCGTTTTAACGCGAAAAAAGCATAAAAACGACGAAATTTTTATTATTCGTTTTTATTAATATTGCGTTATTTGAACGATTTAAACGATCAAAATGCTTGAAAATGATTATTTTAAA
>NW_027046383.1:0-26360 GCF_025399875.1 Dalotia coriaria | reverse complement strand
TTTTCCCCATTTTTAGATCGGGGAAACGTTAAATAGACGCAAATTAATAAAAACGAATAATAAAAATTTTCGTCGTTTTATGCTGTTTTACGAGTTAAAAACGCAGTTTAAAAAGCTCAAACGTGTTTTTGCTAAAATAAGCATTTTCAAGAAATTTAGATCTTGAAATCGTTCAATGGCAAATATAATAAAAACGAATAAAAAAAAATTCGTCGTTTTTATGTTGTTTTACGCGTTAAACGCAGATTAAAGCTCAAACGTGCTGTTTTGCTAAAATAATCATTTTCAAGCATTTTAGATCGTTGAAATCGTTTAAATAGACGCAATTAATAAAAACGAAAATAAAATTCGTCGTTTTATGCTGTTTTACGCGTTAAAACGCAGTTTAAAAAGCTCAAAACTTGCTGTTTTGCTAAAATAATCATTTTCAAGCTTTTAGATCTTGAAATCGTTTAAATAGACGCAATATTAATAAAAACGAATAATAAAAATTTCGTCGTTTTTAGCTGTTTTACGCGTTAAAACGCAGATTAAAGCTCAAAACGTGCTGTTTTGCTAAAATAAGCATTTTCAAGCATTTTAGATCGTTGAAATCTTTTAAAAATAGAAGATATAAATAAAAAACAAATTTAAAAATTGTCTTTTTTAACGTTTTAGCGTTAAAACGCGTTAAAGCTCAAAACGTGCGTTTTGCTAAAAATCATTTTCAAGCATTTTAGATCGTTAAAAATCTTTCTAGACGCAATATTAGTAAAACGAATAAAAAAAAAATTCGTCGTTTTTTGCTGTTTACGCGTTAAAACGCAGATTAACTCAAACGCGCTATTTTGCTAAAATAAGCATTTTCAAGCATTTTAGATCGTTGAAACGTTCAAATAGACGCAATTTAAGAAAAACGAATAATAAAATTTCGTCTTTTTAAAGTTTTACGCGTTAAACGCAGATTAAAGCTCAAACTGCTGTTGCTAAAATAAGCTTTTCAAGCATTTTAGATCGTTGAAACGTTAAAATAAAGCAATTTTAATAACGAATTAAAATTCGTCTTTTTTATGCTGTTTTACGCGTTAAAGGGATTAAAGCTAAAAACGCGCTATTTGCTAAAATAATCATTTTCACGCTTTTTAGACCCCGTTGAAACCCCTTTTCAAAAGACGAAATTTAAAAAAAACGAATAAAAAAATTTCGTCGTTTTTATGCTTTTTTACGCTTTAAAAAAACGCGTTTTAAAACCCTTAAAACGCGCTGTTTTGCTAAAATAAGCATTTTAAAAGCATTTTAGATCGTTGAAATCACCAAATAGAAGCAATATTTAAAAAAAACGAATAAAAAAAAAAATCGTCTTTTTTTATGCTGTTTTACGCGTTAAAACCCCAGATTAAAGCTCAAAACGTGCTTTTTTGCTAAAATAATCATTTTCAAGCTTTTTTAGATCGTTGAAATCGTTCAAATAGACGCAATATTAAAAAAAAACGAATAATAAAAATTTCGTCGTTTTTATGCTGTTTTACGCGTTAAAACGCAGATTGGCTCAAAACGTGCTGTTTTCCCAAAAAAAAGCTTTTCCCGGCTTTGGACGTTTAAAATCGTTCAAAAAAGAAGCAATATTAATAAAAAAAAAAATAAAAATTCGTCTTTTTTATGCTTTTTTTACCCTTTAAAAACGCAGAAAAAAGCTAAAACGTGCTGTTTTGTTTGAAATAATCATTTTAAAACATTTTAGTCGTTGAAATCTTTTAAAAGGGGGCCTTATTAAAAAAAACGAATAAAAAAAAAATTTCGTCGTTTTTTTGCTTTTACGCTTTAAAAAAAGGGGGGGTTAAACTAAAAACGTGCTTTTTTGCTAAAAAAAAGCATTTTCAAGCATTTTAGATCGTTGAAATCGTTCAAATAGAAAAAAATTTAAAAAAAAACGAATAAAAAAAAAATTCGTCGTTTTTATGTTGTTTTACGCGTTAAAACGCAGATTAAAATTTTAAAAACGTGCTTTTTGGGGTAAAATAGTCATTTTAAAAGGCTTTTTTTGGATCGTTGAAACCCGTTCAAATAGACGCAATATTAATAAAAACGAAAAATTAAAATTTCGTGTTTTATGTTTTTTTTACCCCTTAAAACGCAGTTTAAAAGCTCAAAACGCGCTGTTTTGCAAAAATGAGCATTTTCAAGCATTTTAGTTTTTGAAATCGTTCATATAGAAGCAATAATAAAAAAAAAAACGAATAAAAAAAATTCGTCTTTTTTATGTTGTTTTACCCCTTTAAAAACGCAGTTTAAAAACTAAAAAACGTGCTGTTTTGCTAAAATAATCATTTTCAAGCTTTTTTAGATCGCCCGAAATCTTTTAAATAGACGCAATTTTTAATAAAAACGAATAAAAAATTTCGTCTTTTTTTATGCTGTTTTACGCGTTAAAAACGCAGTTTAAAAAGCTCAAAACGGCTTTTTTGCTAAAATAAGCATTTTCAAGCTTTTTTGGATCGTTGAAATCGTTAAAATAGAAGCAAAAATTTAAAAACGAATAATAAAAATTTCGTCGTTTTTTTTGGCTTTTTTTTACGCGTTAAAACGCAGTTTAAAAAGCTCAAAAGGGCTTTTTTTGCTAAAATAAGCATTTTCAAGCATTTTAGATCGTTGAAATCGTTCAAATGAAGCAATTTTAATAAAAAACGAATAAAAAAAAAATTCGTCGTTTTATGTTGTTTTGCTTTAAAAACGCAGTTTAAAAAAGGTTCAAACGTGCTGTTTTGCTAAAATAGTCATTTTCAAGCATTTTAGATCTTTGAAATCTTTCAAATAGACGCAATATTAAAAAAAACGAATAAAAAAAAATTTCCCGTCGTTTTATGTTTTGTTTTACGCTTTAAAAACGCAGTTTAAAAAGCTAAAAAACGCGCTTTTTTGCTAAAATGAGCATTTTAAAGCATTTTAGATTGTTGAAATCGTTCATATAGAAGCAATAATAAAAAAAAACGAATAAAAAAAAAAATTGTCGTTTTTATGCTGTTTTACGGGGTTAAAAAAACGCAGTTTTAAAAGCTCAAAACGTGCTGTTTTGTTAAAAATAAGCATTTTCAAGCATTTTAGATCGTTGAAATCGTTCAAATAGAAGCAATATTAATAAAAACGAATAATAAAATTCGTCGTTTTATGCTGTTTTACGCGTTAAAACGCAGATTAAAAGCTCAAAACGTGCTGTTTTGCTAAAATAAGCATTTTCAAGCATTTTAGATCGTTGAAATCGTTCAAATTGAAGCAATATTAATAAAACGAATAATAAAAAATTCGTCGTTTTTATGCTGTTTTACGCGTTATAACGCAGATTAAAACTCAAAACGTGTTGTTTTGCTAAAATAATCATTTTCAAGCATTTTAGATCGTTGAAATCGTTCAAATAGACGCAATATTATAAAAACGAATAATAAAAATTTCGTCGTTTTTATGCTGTTTTACGCGTTAAAACGCAGATTAAAGCTCAAAACTTTTTTTTGTAAATAATCATTTTTCAAGCATTTTAGATCGTTGAAATCGTTCAAATAGACACAATATTAATAAAACGAATAATAAAATTTCGTCGTTTTTATGCTGTTTTACGCGTTAAAACGCAGATTAAAGCTCAAAACGCGCTGTTTTGCTAAAAATATAAGATTTTCAAGCATCTTTAGATCGTTGAAACGTTCAAATAGAAGCAATATTAATAGAAATCGAATAATAAAAAATTCGTCGTTTTTTTTATGCTGTTTTACGCGTTAAAACCAAGAGTTAATATGCTCAAAAGATGCTGTTTTGCATTAAAAATCATTTTCAAGCATTTTAGATGTTGAAATCGTTCAAATAGACAATATTAATAAAACGTAATATAAAAATTTCGTCGTTTTAACGCTTGTTTTAGCGTTAAAACGAGTTAAGCTCAAAACGTGCTGTTTTAGCTAAAATAAGCATTTTCAAAGCATTTTAGATCTTGAAATCGTTCAAATAAAGCAATATTAAAAAACGATAATAAAATTGTGTTTTTAGCTGTTTACGCGTTAAAACGGCGTTAAAATAAAATCTTGCTGTTTTGTAAAATAAGCAATTTTCAAAGCATTTTAGATCGTTGAAAATTTCGAATTAAATGCAGTATTTAATAAACGAATAAGCAAAAATTCGTCGTTTATAATGCTGTTTTACGCGTTAAAACGCAGATTAAATTCAAAACGTGCTTTTGCTAAAATAATCATTTCACGCATTTTAGATCGTTGAAAATCGTTAAAATGACGCTATTAATAAAAACGATAATAAAATTCGTCGTTTTAATGCTGTTTTAACGCGTTAAAGCTGCTAAACTAAACTAACGCGTTTTGTCTTAAATTAACATTTCAGCATTTTAGATGTAGAAATCGATTCAAAATAGGCAATATTTTTAATAAAACGAATAAAAATTCGTCGTTTTATGCTGTTTTACGCGTTAAGACGCAAGATTAAAGCATTTTAAACGATGCTGTTTTGCTTCAAAATAATCATTTTCAAGCATTTTTAAACGTTAGAAATCGTTCAAATAGACGCATATTATTAATAAAACGAATAATAAAAATTTCATAACGTTTTGCTGTTTTCGCGTTAAAACGCAGATTGAAAGCTTCAAAACGTTGATTCTGCAAAATAAGCATTTTCAAAACAATAATAAAATCGTTGAAATCGTTAAATGCGTTATAAAAGCGACTAAAGCTAAAAGCGCTTTTTGCTAAATAAGCATTTTCAAGCATTTTAGACGTTGAAATCGTTCAAATAGAAGCAATATTAAAAAAAACGAATAATAAAAATTGCGTTTTATGCTGTTTTACGCGTAAACGAGATTAAAGCTCAAAAGGGTGCTGTTTTGCTAAAATAATCATTTCAAAGCATTTTAGATCGTTGAAATCGTTCAAATAGACGCAATTAATAAAAACGAATAATAAAAATTTCGTCGTTTTATGCTGTTTTACGCGTTAAAACGCAGATTAAAACTCAAAACGTGCTGTTTTGCTAAAATAAGCATTTTCAAGCATTTTAGATCGTTGAAATCGTTTCAAATGAAGCAATATTAATAAAACGAATAATAAAAATTCGTCTTTTTTATGCTGTTTACGCGTTAAAACGCAGATTAAAAGCTCAAAACGTGCTGTTTTGCTAAAATAATCATTTTAAGCATTTTAGATCGTTGAAATCGTTTCAAATAGACGCAATATTAATAAAAACGAATAATAAAAATTTCGTCGTTTTATGCTGTTTTACGCGTTAAAACGCAGTTTAAAAGCTCAAAACGTGCTTTTTTTTGCTAAAATAAGCATTTTCAAGCATTTTAGATCGTTGAAATCGTTCAAATAAAGCAATATTAATAAAAACGAATAATAAAAATTCGTCGTTTTTATGCTGTTTTACGCGTTTAAACGCAGATTAAAGCTCAAAACGTGCTGTTTTGCTAAAATAGTCATTTTCGAGCATTTTAGATCGTTGAAATCGTTCAAATAGACGCAATATTAATAAAAACGAATAATAAAAATTTCGTCGTTTTTATGCTGTTTTACGCGTTAAAACGCAGATTAAAACTCAAAACGCTGCTGTTTTGCTAAAATGAGCATTTTCAAGCATTTTAGATCGTTGAAATCGTTCATATAGAAGCAATAATAATAAAAACGAATAATAAAAATTCGTCGTTTTTTGCTGTTTTACGCGTTAAAACGCAGATTAAAGCTCAAAACGTGCTGTTTTGCTAAAATATCATTTTCAGCATTTTAGATCGTTGAAATCGTTCAAATAGACGCAATATTAATAAAAACGAATAATAAAAATTTCGTCGTTTTATGCTGTTTTACGCGTTAAAACGCAGACTAAAGCTCAAAACGCGCTGTTTTGCTAAAATAAGCATTTTCAAGCATTTTAGATCGTTGAAATCGTTTCAAATAGAAGCAATATTAATAAAAACGAATAATAAAAATTCGTCGTTTTATGCTTTTTTACGCGTTAAAACGCAGATTAAAGCTCAAAACGTGCTGTTTTGCTAAAATAATCATTTTCAAGCATTTTAGATCGTTGAAATCGTTCAAATAGACGCAATATTAATAAAAACGAATAATAAAAATTCGTCGTTTTATGCTTGTTTTACGCGTTAAAACGCAGATGAATTTTGCTAAAATGAGCATTTTCAAGCATTTTAGACGTTGAAACGTCTATGAAGCAAATAATAAAAACGAATAATAAAAATTCGTCGTTTTATGCTGTTTTACGTTAAAACGCAGATTAAAACTTCCGTGCTGTTTTGCTTAAAATAATCATTTTCAAGCATTTTAGATGGGTGAAATCGTTCAAATAGACGCAATTATTAAAAAACAAAAAATTTAAAAAATTCGTCGTTTTATGTGTTTTACGCGTTAAAAGCAGTTTAAAAGCTTCAAAAGGGCTGTTTTGCTAAAAAAGCATTTTCAAGCATTTTAGATCGTTGAAATCGTTCAAATAGAAGCAATATTAATAAAACGAATAATAAAAAAAATTTGTTTTATGTGTTTTACGCGTTAAACGCAGTTTAAAAAGCTCAAAACGTGCTGTTTTGCTAAATTTAATCATTTTCAAGCATTTTAGATCGTTGGAAATCGTTCAAATAGACGCAATATTATAAAAACGAATAATAAAAATTTCGTCGTTTTATGCTGTTTTACGCTTTAAAAAACGCAGATTAAAGCTCAAAACGCGCTGTTTTGCTAAAATAAGCATTTTCAAGCATTTTAGATCGTTGAAATCGTTCAAATAGAAGCAATATTAATAGAAAACGAATAAAAAAAATTTGTCGTTTTATGCTGTTTTACGCGTTAAAACGCAGTTTAAAGCTCAAAACGTGCTGTTTTGCTAAAATAATCATTTTCAAGCATTTTGATCGTTAAAACCGTTCAAACAGACGCATATTAATAAAAACGACTAATAAAATTTCGTCGTTTTGGTTTTACGCGTTAAAACGCAGGATTAAATTAAAAACGTGCTGTTTTGTTAAAATAAGCATTTTCAAGCATTTTAGATCGTTGAAATCGTTCAAATAGAAGCAATATTAATAAAAACGAATAATAAAAACGTCGTTTTATGCTGTTTTACGCGTTAAAACGCAGATTAAAGCCTAAAAACGTGCTGTTTTGCTAAATAAGCATTTCAAGCATTTTAGACGTTGAATCGTTCAAATTAAGCTAAATAAAAAACGAAAAATTTCGTCGTTTTTATACTTTTACGCGTTAAAACGCAGTTTAAAAAGCTCAAAACGTGGTGTTTGCTAAAAAAATTATTTTCACGCATTTTAGATCGTTGAAATCGTTCAAAAGACGCAATATTAATAAAAACGAATAATACAAATTTCGTCTTTTTTATGTGTTTTACGCTTTAAAAACGCAGACAAATTAAAACGCGCTGTTTTGCTAAAAATAAGCATTTTCAGCATTTTAGATCGTTGAAATCGTTCAAATAGAAGAATAAAAAACGTAATAAAAATTGTCGTTTTATGCTGTTTTACGCGTTAAACGCAGATAAAGCTCAAAACGTGCTGTTTGCTAAAATAATCATTTTCAAGCATTTTAGATCGTTGAAATCGTTCAATAGACGAAAATATTAATAAAAACGAATAATAAAAATTTCGTCTTTTTTATTGTTTACGCGTTAAAACGCAGATTAAAGCTCAAAACGTGCTGTTTTCTAAAATAAGCATTTTCAGCATTTTAGATCGTTGAAATCGTTCAAATAGAAGCAATATTAATAAAAAACGAATAATAAAATTCGTCGTTTTATGGTTTACGCGTTAAAACGCAGATTACAGCTAAAAAACGTGCTGTTTTGCTAAAATAGCATTTTCAAGCATTTTAGATCGTTGAAATCGTTAAATGGAAGCAATATTAATAAAACGAATAAAAATTGTCGTTTTATGTGTTTACGCGTTAAAACGCAGATTAAAGCTAAAAAACGTGCTGTTTTGCTAAAATAATCTTTTTAAGCATTTTAGACGTTGAAATCGTTCAAATGACGAATATTAATAATAAACGAATAAAAAAAATTTCGTCGTTTTATGTTTTTACGCGTTAAAACGCAGATTAAAGCTCAAAACGTGCTGTTTGCTAAAAAGCAATTTCAAGATTTAGATCGTTGAAACGTTCAAATAGAAGAAATTTAATAAAAACGAATAATAAAAATTCCGTTTTATGGTTTTACGCGTTAAAGCGTTTAAAACCCCTCAAAACGTGCTGTTTTGCTAAAAAATCATTTTCAATTTTAGATCGTTGAAATCGTTCAAAAGAAGCAAATATTAATAAAAAACAAAAAAACCGTCGTTTTTTCCCTGTTTTACGCTTTAAAAAACGAGCCCACCCTAAAAAACGTGCTGTTTTGCAAAATAAGCATTTTCCCCTTTTTTGGACGCTGAAACGTTTTTAAAATGGAAGCAATATTAAAAAAACGAATAATAAAAATTCGTCGTTTTTAATGTTTTACGCGTTAAAACGCAGATTAAAGCTCAAAACGTGCTGTTTTGCTAAAATAAGAATTTTTTTCCAAAGCATTTTTTAAGTTTTTCGTTGAAACTTTCCCAAATAGAAAATATTAAAAAAACGAATAAAAAAAAATTCGTCTTTTTTATGTTTTTTTACGCTTTAAAAACGAGCGGGCTCAAAACGTGTTTTTCCCAAAAAAAAGGCATTTTCAAGCTTTTTGATCGTTGAAATCTTTTTAAATGGAAGCAATATTAATAAAAACGAATAAAAAAAAAATTGTCGTTTTATGCTTTTTTACGCGTTAAAACGCAGTTTTGGAAAAAACGTCCCGTTTTGCAAAAATAATCTTTTTTCCCATTTTAGATCGTTGAAATCGTTCAAATAGACGCAAATTAAAAAAAAAACGAATAAAAAAAATTTTCTGTCGTTTTATGTTTTTTTTACGCTTTAAAAAACGCAGATTAAAGCTCAAAAGGGTGCTTTTTTTAATAAAAAAACAATTTCCCCATTTTAGATCTTTGGGTTTTTAAAAAATCTTTTGATTGTTTTAGCTTAAAACATTAAACCCAAAAGTGCTTTTCAAATAATAATATTTCAAATTTTAACCTTAAAATTTCAATAAGCTTTTAAAAAAATAAATTTTCGTTTTTATGCTTTTAGCTTAAAAGCATTAAACGTAAAAGTTTTTGGAAAATTTAAAGAAATTTAATTTGAAATTTAAAATTTGGGTTTAAAAAAAAAATAAAAATTTTTTTAAATGTTTTTCCTTAAAAACCAAAAATAAAAAGGCGTTTTTAAAATAAGTTTTTTAAAAGCATTTTAAGTCTGTTTCTTAAAAAAAAATAAAAAATTTAATAAATCGGTTTTACTTTTTTAAAACGAAAAAAAGGCTTTTTTTAAAATTAAATTTCAGATTTTTTTTGGTCGTTCAAAAACGCAATTTTAAATAAAAAATAAAATTTCGCTTTTATTTTTTAAAAAAAAGATAAAAAAAAACGTATTTTTATCGAAAAAAGGTTTAAAATTTTAACGTTGAAATGCAAAAAAGAAAATTTTAAAAAATATAAAATTGTCGTTAAATTTTAGCGTTAAAAAGAAAAATCAAAATTTTGTTTTTGCTTATTAAGCAATTAAAAATAAATTTCAAATGTTTAAAATAAAAAAAAAGGGATATTAAAAAATCGTTTTTGGTTTTATTAAAACGCAGTAAAAAAACGCGTTTTAAAAACTTTTTCAAAATTTTTACAGTTTAATAAACATTTTAAAAAAATAAAAACGAAAAAAAAATTTGTTTTTATGTGTTTTCCGTTAAAAAGATTAAGCTCAAAATGCTGTTTTGCTAAAATAAGCTTTTCAAGCATTTTGATCGTTGAAATCGTTCAAATAAGCAAATTAATAAAACGAATAAAAAATTCCGTTTTATGCTGTTTACGCGTTAAAACGCGATTAAACTAAATGCTGTTTTGCTAAAATAATCATTTTCAAGCATTTTAATCGTTGAAACGTTCAAATAGACGCAATTTATAAAACGAATAAAAAAAATTTTTCGCGTTTTATGCTGTTTACGCGTTAAAACGGCAGATTAAAAGCTCAAAAGGGCTGTTTTGCTAAAATAACATTTTCAACATTTTAGATCGTTGAAATCGTTCAAATAGAAGCAATATTAATAAAAACGATTAATAAAAATTGTCGTTTTAATGCTGTTTTACGCTTAAAACGCAGATTAAAAGCTCAAAACGTGCTGTTTGCTAAAATAATCATTTTCTACATTTTAGATCGTTGAAATCGTTAAATAGACGCAATATTAATAAAACGAATAATAAAAATTTCGTCTTTTTTATGCTGTTTACGCGTTAAACGCAGATTAAACTCAAAAACGTGCTGTTTTGCTAAAATAAGCATTTTCAAGCATTTTAGATCGTTGAAATCGTGCAATTAGAAGCAATATTAATAAAAATCGAATAATAAAAATTCGTCGTTTTAATGCTGTTTACGCGTTAAAACGCAGATTAAAGCTCAAAACGTGCTGTTTTGCTAAAATAATCATTTTCAAGCATTTTAGATCGTTGAAATCGTTCAAATAGACGCAATATTAATAAAAACGAATAATAAAATTTCGTCGTTTTATGCTGTTTTACGCGTTAAACGCAGATTAAAGCTCAAAACGTGCTGTTTTGCTAAAATAATCATTTTCAAGCATTTTTGATCGTTGAAATCGTTCAAATAGACGCAATATTAATAAAAACGAATAATAAAAATTTCGTCGTTTTATGCTGTTTTACGCGTTAAAACGCAGATTAAAGCTCAAAACGTGCTGTTTTGCTAAAATAAGCATTTTCGCATTTTAGATCGTTGAAATCGTTCAAATAGAAGCAATATTAATAAAACGAATAATAAAAATTCGTCTTTTTTATGCTGTTTTACGCGTTAAAACGCAGATTAAAGCTCAAAACGTGCTGTTTTGCTAAAATAATCATTTTCAAGCATTTTTGATCGTTGAAATCGTTCAAATAGACGCAATATTAATAAAACGAATAATAAAAATTTCGTCGTTTTATGCTGTTTTACGCGTTAAAACGCAGTTTAAAAAGCTCAAAACGTGCTGTTTGCTAAAATAAGCATTTTCAAGCATTTTAGATCGTTGAAATCGTTCAAATAGAAGCAATATTAATAAAAACGAATAATAAAAATTGTCGTTTTATGCTGTTTTACGCGTTAAAACGCAGATTAAAAGCTCAAAACTGCTGTTTTGCTAAAATAATCATTTCAAGCATTTTTGATCGTTGAAATCGTTCAAATAGACGCAATATTAATAAAAACGAATAATAAAAATTTCGTCGTTTTATGCTGTTTTACGCGTTAAAACGCGATTAAACTCAAAACGTGCTGTTTGCTAAAAGCATTTTCAAGCATTTTAGATCGTTGAAATCGTTCAAATAGAACAATTTTAAATAAAAACGAATAATAAAAATTCGTCTTTTTTTATGCTTTTTTACGCGTTAAAACGCAGATTAAAGTCAAAACGTGCTGTTTTGCTAAAATAAGCATTTTCGCATTTTAGATGTTGAAATCGTTCAAATAGGGAAATATTAATAAAAACAATAAAAAAAAATTTCGTCTTTTTTATTGTTTTACGCGTTAAAACGAGTTTAAAAATCAAAACGGCTGTTTTGCTAAAATAACATTTTCCTTTAGATCGTTGAAATCGTTAAAATAGAGCAATATTAAAAAAAAAACGAATAATAAAAATTTCGTTTTTTTTGGTTTTACGCTTAAAACGAGATTAAAGCTCAAAACGGCTTTTTTGCAAAAAATAACATTTTCAAGATTTTAGATCGTTGAAATCGTTCAAAAGACGCAATATTAAAAAAAACGAAAAAAAAAATTTCGTCTTTTTTAGGGTTTTTTTACGGTTAAAAACGAGATTAAAGCTCAAAACGGCTGTTTTGCTAAAATAAGATTTAAACTTTTTAGACGTTAAATGTTCAAATAAAGTTATTAATAAAAACGAAAAATAAAAATTGTCGTTTTATGCTGTTTTAGGGTTAAAAGCAGTTTAAAAAGCTAAAAACGTCGTTTTGCTAAAATAATCTTTTTCAAGCATTTTAGATCGTTGAAATCGTTCAAATAGACGAAATTTTAAATAAAAAACGAATAAAAAAAAATTTCGTCGTTTTATGTTGTTTTACGCGTTAAACGCAGATTAAAGCTAAAAACGCTTTTTTTAAAAAAGCATTTTCAAGCTTTTTAATCGTTAAAATGTTAAAATAGAAGCAATATTAATAAAAACGAATAAAAAAAAATTTCGTCGTTTTATTGTTTTACGCTTAAAACGAGATTAAAGTCAAAACGGCTGTTTTTGCTAAAATAACATTTCGCTTTTTAGATCGTGAAATCGTTCAAATAGACGCAATATTAATAAAACGAATATTAAAATTTGTCGTTTTATGTGTTTTACGCGTTAAAACGCAGATTAAAGCTAAAAACGTGCTGTTTTGCTAAAATAACATTTTCGCTTTTGATCGTTGAAATCGTTCAAATAAAAGAAAATAAAAAAAACGAATAAAAAAAATTTCGCGTTTTTTTTTTTTCCCGGTTAAAACGCGGGATTAAACCCTTCAAAACCCCGCGTTTTTAAAATAACATTTTCAAGCATTTTAGATGGTTGAAACGTTCAAATAGAAGCAAATTATTAAAAAACGAATAATAAAAATTTCGTCGTTTTATGCTGTTTTACGCGTTAAAACGCAGTTTAAAAAGTAAAAAGGCTGTTTTACAAAAATAAGCATTTTCAAGCATTTTAGATTGCTGGAAATCGTTCAAATAGAAGCACATTAATAAAAAACAAATAATAAAATTTCGTCGTTTTTTATTCTGTTTTTACGCGTTAAAACGCAGATTAAAGCTCAAAACGAGCTGTTTTGCTAAAATAAGCATTTTCAAACATTTTAGATCGTTGAAATCGTTCAAATAGAAGCAAATATTATTAATAAAAAAACGAATAACAAAAATTCGTCGTTTTTATGCTGTTTTACGCGCTAAAACGCAGATTAAAAGCTCAAACGTGCTGTTTTGCTAAAATAATCATTTTCGCTATCTTGATCGCTGAAATCGTTCAAATAGACGCAATATTGATAAAAACGAATAATAAAATTTCTGTCGTTTTTATGCTGTTTTACGAGTTAAAAACGCAGATTAAAAGCCCGCAAACGTGCCGCCGCTAAAATAAGCATTTTCAAGCATTTTAGATCGTTAAAATCGTTCAAATAGAAGCAATATTAATAAAACGAATAATAAAAATTGTCAGTTTATGCTGTTTTACGCGTTAAAAGGCAGATTAAAGCTCAAAACGTACTGTTTTGCTAAAATAATCATTTTCAAGCATTTTAGATCGCTGAAATCGTTCAAATAGACGCAACATTAATAAAACGAATAATAAAAATTCGTCGTTTTATAAGCTGTTTTACGCGTTAAAACGCAGATTAAAGCTCAAAAACGAGCTGTTTTGCGAAACAGCATATTCAAGCATTTTAGATCGCTGGAAATCGTTCAAATAGTAGGCCAATAAAAAAAACGAATAATGTAAATTCGTCGTTTTATGCTGTTTTACGCGTTAAAACGCAGATTAAAAGATCAAAACGTTGTTTTGCTAAACAAGCATTTTCAAGCATTTTAGATCGTTGAAATCGTTCAAATACGCACTATTAATAAAAACGAATAATAAAATTCTGTCGTTTTATGTTGTTTTACGCGTTAAAACGCAGATTAAAGCTCAAAACGTGCTTTTTTGCAAAAAATAATCATTTTCAAGCATTTTAGACCGTTGAAACGTTCAAAAGACGCAAATTAAAAAAAAACCAATAAAAAAAATTTCGTCGTTTTATGTTGTTTTAGGGTTAAAAACCGATTAAAGCTAAAAACGCGCTGTTTTCAAAATAAGCATTTTCAAGCTTTTTTAGATCGTTGAAATCGTTCAAATAGAAGTTATTAATAAAAACCCGAATAATAAAAACGGTCGTTTTATTTTTTTTACGCTTAAAACCGAAAACCCTAAAAAAACGTGCTTTTTTGTTTAAAATAATCATTTTCGCATTTTGACGTTGAAATCGTTCAAATAGACGCAATATTAAAAAAAACGAATATTAAAAATTTCGTCGTTTTATGCTTTTTTACGCGTTAAAAAGGGCAGATTAAACCCTCAAAACGCCCCGTTTTGCAAAAAATAAGCATTTTCCCCAAAGATCTTTGGGAAATCGTTCAAATAGAAGCAATTTTTAAAAAAAAAACGAAAAAAAAAAAATTCGTCGTTTTATGCTGTTTTACGCTTTAAAAAAACGCGGGATTAAAGCTAAAAACGGCTGTTTTGCTAAAATAATCATTTTCAAGCATTTTAGTTTGAAATCGTTCAAATAGACCCAATATTAATAAAAAAACGAATAAAAAAACCCCCGTCTTTTTTATGTTTTTACGCTTTAAAAAACGCAGATTAAAACTCAAAACGTTTTGTTTGGCTAAAATAAGCATTTTCAAGCTTTTTGACGCGGGAAATCGTTCAAATGGGAATCAATTTTAAAAAAACGAATAATAAAAAATTCGTCTTTTTGCTGTTTTACGCGTTAAAACGCAGTTTAAAAAGCTCAAAAGGGTGCTGTTTTGCTAAAATAAGTTTTTTTAAGCATTTTAGATTGTTGAAATCCCAAATAGAACAATTTAAAAAAAAAAAAAAAATTTTCGTCGTTTTATGTTGTTTTATTAAAACGCAGATTAAAGCTCAAAACGGCTGTTTTGCAAATAAATTTTTAAAGCATTTTAGATCGTTGAAATCGTTAAAATAAAAATATTAATAAAAACGAATAAAAAAAAATTGTCGTTTTTATGGTTTTTTACGCGTTAAAACGAGATTAAAGCTAAAAACGGCTGTTTTGCTAAAATAACATTTTGCATTTTAGATCGTTAAATGTTCAAATAGAGAAATTTTAAAAAAAACGAATAATAAAATTTCGTCGTTTTTATGCTGTTTTACGCGTTAAAACGCAGATTAAAGCTCAAACGGCTGTTTTGCTAAAATAACTTTTTTCAAGCAGATCGTTGAAACGTTCAAATAAAAGCAATAAAAAAACGAATAAAAAAAAATTCGTCGTTTTTATGTGTTTCGCTTTAAAAACGCAGATTAAAAGCTCAAAACGTGCTGTTTTGCTAAAATAACATTTTCAAGCTTTTAGATCGTTGAAATCGTTCAAATAGAGAATATTAAAAAAAAAACAATATTAAAAAATTTCGTCTTTTTTATGTGTTTTAGGGTTTAAAAACGCAGATTAAACTAAAAACGGTTTTTTGCTAAAATAAGCATTTTCAAGCTTTTAGATTTTAAAAAACCGTTCAAATAGAAAATAATTAAAAAACGAATAATAAAATTTCTCGTTTTATGCTGTTTTCGGTTAAAACGCAGATTGTAAAACCCCGCTTTTTCAAAATAAGCATTTTCGCATTTTAGATGGTTGAAATCGTTCAAATAAAAGAAATTAAAAAAAACGAATAAAAAAAATTCGTCTTTTTTTGCTGTTTAGCTTTAAAAACGCAGATTAAAGTCAAAACGTCGTTTTGCTAAAATAACTTTTTCCCCGTTTTTTGACGTTGAAACCAAATAGACGCAATATTAAAAAAACTAAAAAAAATTTTCTGTTTTATGCTGTTTTACGGTTAAAACGGTTTAAAAACTAAAAACGGCTGTTTTGCTAAAATAATCATTTTCGCTTTTAGACGGAAATCGTTCAAATAGACGCAAATTAAAAAAACGAATAATAAAATTTGTCTTTTTTATGCGTTTTACGCTTTAAAAACGGTTTAAAAATTTTCAAAACGGCTGTTTTGCTAAAATAACTTTTTTCGCTTTTTAATCGTTGAAATGTTCAAATAGAGCAATATTAATAAAAACGAAAAAAAAATTTTGGTTTTATGTGTTTTCCCGCTTTAAAAACGCAGATTAAAGCTCAAAACGGCTTTTTTCCCAAAATAACATTTTCAAGCTTTTTTAGATCGGGAAACGTTCAAATGGTTTAAAAAAAAACGAATAATAAAAATTCGTCGTTTTTGCTGTTTACGCGTTAAAACGCAGTTTAAAAACTCAAAACGGCTGTTTTGTAAAATAACTTTTTTCGCATTTTAGACGTTGAAATCTTTCCCAAAAGAGCAATATTAATAAAAACGAAAAATTTACCCTCGTTTTATGCGTTTTACGCTTAAAACGCATTTTAAAATAAAACGGCGTTTTGCTAAAATAACATTTTGCATTTTAGATCGTTGAAATCGTTCAAATAAAAACAATTTTAAATAAAAAAATAAAAAAAAATTTCGTCGTTTTATGTTTTTTTACGCGTTAAAACGCAGATTAAAGCTCAAAACGTGCTGTTTTGCTAAAATAACATTTTCAAGCTTTTAGATCGTTGAAATCTTTAGAGCAATATTAATAAAAACGAAATTTTAAAATTTCGTCTTTTTTTGTTTTTTACGGTTAAAACGGATTAAAGCTCAAAACGCGTTTTGCTAAAATAACATTTTCAATTTTTTTAGATGTTGAACGTTCAAATAGAAGCAATATTATTAAAAACAATAAAAAAAATTTTCGTCGTTTTAGTTTTTTACGGTTAAAACGCAGTTTAAAAACTAAAACCCCGCGTTTTGTTAAAATAAGCATTTTCAAGCTTTTTTGATGTTGAAATCGTTCAAATAAAAACAATATTATTAAAAACGAATAAAAAAAATTGCGTTTTTATGCTGTTTTACGCGTTAAAACGCAGATTAAAGCTCAAAACGTGCTGTTTTGGCAAAATAATCAGCTTTCTGGGCGACGTGATCGCCGAAACCCGTCTACAACAGACGCAATATTAATAAAAACGAATAATAAAAATTTCGTCGTTTTTATGCTGTTTTACGCGTTAAACGCAGATTAAAAGCTCAAAACGAGCTGTTTTGCCAAAATAAGCATATTCAAGCATTTTAGATCGTTGAAATCGTTCAAATAGAAGCATTAATAAAAACGAATAATAAAAATTCGTCGTTTTATGCTGTTTTACGCGTTAAAACGCAGATTAAAGCTCAAAACGTGCTGTTTTGCTAAAAAATAATCATTTTCAAGCATTTTAGATCGTTGGAAATCGTCTTCAACAGACGCAATATTAATAAAACGAATAATAAAAATTTCGTCGTTTTTATGTTGTTTACGCGTTAAACGCAGATTAAAGCTCAAAACGCGCTGTTTTGCTAAAATAAGTATTTTCAAGCATTTTAGATCGTTGGAAATCGTTCAAATAGAAGCAATACTAATAAAAACGAATAATAAAAATTCGTCGCTTTTATGTTGTTTTACGCGTTAAAACGCAGATTAAAGCTCAAAAACGTGCTGTTTTGCTAAAATAATCATTTTCGCAAGCATTTTAGACGTTGGAATCGTTCGTGCAATATTACCAAAAACGAATATTAAAAATTTCGTCGTTTTTATGCTGTTTTACGCGTTAAAACGCAGATTAAAGCTCTCAAACGTGCTGTTTTAGCCATAAAATAAGCATTTTCAAGCTTTTTAGATCGTTGAAATCGTTCAAATAGAAGTAATATTAATTAAAAACGAATAATAAAAATTTCTGTCGTTTTATGCTGTTTTACGAGTTAAAACGCAGATTAAAGCTCAAAACCCGCAGTTTTGCTGTACAAGCATTTTCAAGCATTTTAGATGGTTGAAATCGTTCAAATAGAAGCAATATTATTATTAAAACGAATAATAAAAAATTCGTCGTTTTATGTTGTTTTACGCGTTAAAACGCAGATTAAAGCCTTCAAAAACGTGCTGTTTTGCTAAAATAAGCATTTTCAAGCATTTTAGATCGTTGAAATCGTTCAAATAGAAGCAATACTCAATAAAACGAATAATGTACCCGTCGTTTTTATGCTGTTTTACGCGTTAAAACGCAGATTAAAAGCTCAAAACGTGCTGTTTTGCTAAATAATCATTTTCAAAGCATTTTAGATCGTTGGAAATCGTTCAAATAGAGGCAATATTAATAAAAAACGAATAATAAAATTCGTCGTTTTTATATGCTGTTTTACGCGTTAAAACGCAGATTAAAGCTCAAACGCGCTGTTTTGCTAAAATAATCATTTTCAAGCATTTTAGATCGTTGAAATCGTTCAAATAGACGCAATATTAAATAAAACGAATAATAAAAATTTCTGTCGTTTTATGTTGTTTTACACGTTAAAACGCAGATTAAAGCTCAAACGCTGTTTTGTTAAAATAAGCATTTTCACATTTTAGATCGTTGAAATCGTTCAAATAGACGCAATATTAATAAAAACGAATAATAAAAATTTCGTCGTTTTATGTGTTTTACGCGTTAAAACGCAGATTAAAGCTCAAAACGAGCTGTTTTGCTAAAATTAGCATTATTCAAGCATTTTTAGATCGTTGAAATCGTTCAAATAGACGCAATATTAATAAAAACGAATAATAAAAATTCGTCGTTTTTATGCTGTTTTACGCGTTAAAACGCAGATTAAAGCTCAAAACGCGCTGTTTTGCTAAAATAAGCATTTTCAAGCATTTTAGATCGTTGAAATCGTTCAAATAGAAGCAATATTAATAAAAACGAATAATAAAATTCGTCGTTTTATGCTGTTTTACGCGTTAAAACGCAGATTAAAGCTCAAAACGTGCTCGTTTTGCTAAAATAATCATTTTCAAGCATTTTAGATCGTTGAAATCGTTCAAATAGAAACAATATTAATAAAAACGAATAATAAAAAATTCGTCGTTTTTTTATGCTGTTTTACGCGTTAAAACGCGATTCAAGGCTTCAAAACGTGCTGTTTTGCTAAAATAATCATTTTCAAGCATTTTTTAGATCGTTGAAATCACGTTCAAATAGACGCAATAATAATAAAACGAATAATAAAAAGTGCGGCCGTTTTTATGCTGTTTTACGCGTTAAAACGCGTTAAAAGCTCAAAACGTGCTGTTTTTGCTAAAATAAGCCATTTCAAGCTTTTTAGATCGTTGGAAATCGTTCAAATAGAAGCAATATTAATAAAAACGAATAATACAAAATTCGTCGTTTTATGCTGTTTACGCGTTAAACGCGCAGATTAAAACTCAAAACGTGCTGTTTTGCTAAAAGAATAATCATTTTTCAAGCATTTAAGATCGTTGAAATCGTTCAAATAGACGCAATATTAATAAAAACGAATAATAAAATTTCGTCGTTTTTATGCTGTTTTACATACGTTAAAACGCAGATTTAAACAAAACGTGCTGTTTTGCTAAAATAAGCATTTTCAAAGCATTTTAAGATCGTTGAAATCGTTCAAATAGACGTAATATTAATAAAAACGAATAATAAAAATTTCGTCGTTTTTATGCTGTTTTACGCGTTAAGAAAAACGCAGATTAAGCTCAAAACATTGCTGTTTGCCTTCCAGTAATCATTTTCAAGCATTTTAGATCGTTGAAATCGTTCAAATAGACGCAATAATGTAATAAAAACGAAGATAATAATAAAATTTTCAATGCGGTTTTACTGTTTTACGCGTTAAAACGCAGATTAAAGCTCAAAACGTGCTGTTTTTGCTAAAATAAGCATTTTTCAAGCTTTTTAGATCGTTGGAAATCGTTCAAATAGAAACAATATTAATAAAAACGAATAATAAAAATTCGTCGTTTTATGCTGTTTTACCGCGCTAAAGGCGCAGATTAAAGCTCAAAACGTGCTGTTTTGCTAAAAATAATCATTTTCAAGCATTTTTAGATCGTTGAAATCGTTCAAATATAGACGCAATATTAATAAAACGAAAATAAAAATTTCGTCGTTTTTGGCGCGCGACACGCGTTAAAACGCAGATTAAAAGCTCAAAACGTGCTGTTTTGATAAAATAAACATTTTCAAGCATTTTTAGATCGTTGAAGTCGTTGGTAGAAGCAATATTAATAAAAACGAATAATAAAAATTCGTCGTTTTGTATTGCTGTTTTACGCACAAAAACGCGTTAAAGCTCAAAACTTGCTGTTTTGCTAAAATAATCATTTTACCGGCGTCGTTGAAATCGTTCAAATAGACGCAATATTAATAAAAACGAATAATAAAAATTTCGTCGTTTTTATGCTTGTTTACGCGTTAAAACGCAGATTAAAAGCTCAAAACGTGCTGTTTTGCTAAAATAGCATTTTCAAGCATTTTTAGATGGTGAAATCGTTCAAATAGAAACAGTAATAAAAAACGAATAATAAAAATTCGTCGTTTTTGCTGTTTTACGCGTTAAAACGCGCAGATTAAAACTCAAAACAGGCTGTTTTTGCTGGAAATAATCATTTTTCAGAAGCATTTTAGATCCGTTGAAATCGTTGAAATGGAGCCACTAATATTAATAAAAACGAATGACAAAAATTTCTTCGTTTTTATGCTGTTTTACGCGTTAAAACGCAGATTAAAGCTCAAACGTGCTGTTTTGCTAAAATAAGCATTTTCAAAGCACATTTTAGATCGCGTTGAAATCTTTCAAATAGAAAACAACATTATTAATAAAAACGAATAATAAAATTCGTCGTTTTTATGCTGTTTTACGCGTTAAACGCAGATTAAAACTCAAAACGTGCTGTTTTGCTGAAATAATGCATTTTCAGGCTGTTGAATCGTTGAAATCGTTGGAAAGTAGACGCAATATTAATAAAAACGAATAATAAAAATTTCGTCGTTTTTTATGCTGTTTTACGCGTTAAAACGCAATTTAGAAAGCTCAAAAACGTGCTGTTTTGCTAAAATAAGCATTTTCAGCATTTTAGATCGTTGAAATCGTTCAAATAGACGCAATATTAATAAAAACGAATAATAAAAAGAAATTTAAAATTGTTTTATACTTTGTTTTACACGTTAAAACGCGGGTAAAGCTCAAAACGCGCTGTTTTGCTAAAATAATCATTTTCAAGCATTTTTAGATCGTTGAAATCAGTACAAATGGACGCAATATTAATAAAAACGAATAATAAAAATTTCGTCGTTTTTATGCTGTTTTACGCGTTAAAACGCAGATTAAAACTCAAAACATTGACATTTTGCTCAAAACGATGCTGTTTTGCTAAAATAAGCATTTTCAAGCATTTTTAGATCGTTGAAATCGTTAAAATGAAGCAATAGTAATAAAAACGGAATAATAAAAATTCGTCGTTTTTTATGCTGTTTTACGCGTTAAAACGCAGATTAAAGCTCAAAACGTGCTGTTTTGCTTTAAGTAGTATTTTTTCAAGCATTTTTAGATCGTTGAAATCGTTCAAATAGACGCAATATTAATAAAAACGGAATAATAATAAAAATTTCGTCTGTTTTATGCTGTTTTGCGAAACGCAGATTAAAACTCAAAACGTGCTGTTTTTGCTTTAAAATAATCATTTTTCAAGCATTTTTAGATCGTTGAAATCGTTCAAATAGACGCAATATTAACAAAAACGAATAATAAAAATTTCGTCGTTTTTATGCTGTTTACGCCTTAAAACGCAGATTAAAGCTCAAATCGAGCTGTTTTTGCGAAAATAAGCATATTCAAAGCATTTTTAGATCGCTGAAATCGTTCAAATAGAGAAGCAATATTGGCAAAAACGAATAGCAAAAATTCGTCGTTTTTATGCTGTTGTTTTGCGCGTTAAAACGCAGATTAAAACTTTCAAAACGTGCTGCGCACAAATAATCATTTTCTAGCATTTTAGATCGTTGGGAAATCGTTCAAATAGACGCAATATTAATAAAAACGAATAATAAAAGTTTACGTCGTTTTATGCTGTTTTACGCGTTAAAACGCAGATTAAAGCTCAAAACGTGCTGTTTTGCTAAAATAATCATTTTCCAGAAAGCATTTTAGATCGTTGAAATCGTTCAAATAGACGCAATATTAATAAAACGAATAAATAAAATTTCGTCGTTTTATGCTGTTTACGCTTTTAAAACGCAGATTAAAGCTCAAAACGACTGTTTTTGCTAAAATAAGCATATTCAAAGCATTTTAGATCGTTGAAAATCGTTCAAATAGACGCAATATTAATAAAAACGGGTAAATAAAAATTTCGTCGTTTTTTTATGCTGTTTTACGCGCGTTAAAACGCAGATTAAAACTCAAAACGCGCGCTGTTTTGCTAAAATAGCATTTTCAAAGCATTTTAGATCGTTGAAATCGGTCAAAATAAAATATTAATAAAAACGAATAAAAAAAAATTCGTCTTTTTTATGCTGTTTTACGCGTTTAAAACGCGGAATTAAAGTTCAAAACGTGCTTTTTTCCCAAAAAAAATAAAATTTTTCAAGCATTTTAGATCGTTGAAATCTTTCCCAAATAGACGCAATTTTTAATTTTAAAAACGAATAAAAAAATTTCGTCGTTTTATGCTGTTTTAGGGATTAAAACGCAGTTTAAAAAGCTCAAAACGTTGTTTTCAAAATAAGCTTTTTTCAAGCTTTTAGATCGTTGAAATCGTTCAAATAGAAGAATTTTAAATTTAAAAAACGAATAAAAAAATTTTCCGTCTTTTTTATGCTTTTTACGCGTTAAAACGCAGATTAAAACCCTTAAAAACCCCCAGTTTTGCTAAAAAAAAGCATTTTCAAGCATTTTAGATGGTTTGAAATCTTTTTAAATAAACAAATTTTTAAAAAAACGAATAATAAAAATTCGTCTTTTTTATGCTTTTTTGCGTTAAAAGGGCCAGAAAAAACTCAAAAATTGTTTTTTTGCAAAAAAAGATTTTTCGCATTTTAGATCGTTGAAATCGTTCAAATGGGGAAATTAAAAAAAAACAAAATTTAAAAAAAATTTTCGTCTTTTTTATGCTTTTTTTACGCGTTAAAACGCGGGTTTTAAAAAGCCTAAAAAACGTTGTTTTGCAAAAAATAATCTTTTTTCAAGCATTTTAGATCGTTGAAATCGTTCAAATAGACGCAATAATAAAAAAAAACGAAAAAAAAAAAATTTGGTCGTTTTTATGCTGTTTTACGCTTTAAAAAACGCAGATTAAACAAAACGTGCTTTTTTGCTAAAAATAAGATTTTCGCTTTTGGGATCGTTGAAATCGTTCAAATAGAAGCAATATTAATAAAAACGTAATACAAAATTCGCCCTTTTTTATTTTTTAGCTTTAAAAAACGCAGTTTTCCCTTCAAAACGTGCTTTTTTTGCTAAAATAACCCTTTTTTCAAGCATTTAAGATCGTTGAAATCGTTCAAATAGACGCAATATTAAAAAAAAACGAAATAATAAAAATTTCCGAAATGCTTTTTTTACGCTTTAAAAACGCAGATTTAAGCAAAACGTGCTGTTTTCTAAAATAAGCATTTTCAAGCATTTTAGATCGGGGAAATCGTTTAAAAGACGTAATATTAATAAAACAAATAAAAAAAATTTCGTCTTTTTTCCCGTTTTTTCCCGCGTTAAAACGCAGATTAAAAGCTCAAAACGTCCCTGTTTTGCTAAAATAATCTTTTTCAAGCTTTTTTAGATCGTTGAAATCTTTTAAAATAGACGAAAATATTAAAAAAAAACGAATAATAAAAATTTCGTGTTTTTTGTATGCTTTTTTACGCTTTAAAAACCAGTTTAAAAACCCCAAAACGTGCTGTTTTGTTTCCCCGTTTTCCCTTTTTAAAGATCGTTGAAATCTTTCCCCAAATAGAAGCAATATTAAAAAAAAACGAATAAAAAAAAATTCGTCGTTTTATGCTGTTTTACGCGTTTTAAACGCAGTTTAAAAAATTTTCAAAACGTGCTGTTTTTTTAAAAAAAATAAATTTCCCCCTTTTTTAAGATCGTTGGGAAATCGTTCAAAAGACGAAAATTTTAAATTAAAAAACAAAAAATAAAAAACGCCTTTTTTGTTTGGGGTTAAAACGCAGTTTAAAAAGGCCAAAACGTGCTGTTTTGATAAAATAAAAGCTTTTTCCCCTTTTAGATCGTTAAATCGTTCAAATAGGCAAATTAAAAAAAAAACGAATAATAAAAATTCGTCGTTTTATGCTGTTTTTACGCGTTAAAACGCAATTTTTGGGCTCAAAACGTGCTGTTTTGTTTAAAATAATCTTTTTCAAGCATTTTAGATCGGAAATCGTTCAAATGGGGACGCAAATTAAAAAAAAACGAATAATAAAAATTTCGTCTTTTTTTATGCTGTTTTACGCTTTAAAAACGCAGTTTAAAAGCTAAAACTTTGTTTTTTTAAAAAAAAAAGATTTTTAAGCTTTTTTAGATCGTTGAAATCGTTCAAATAGAAGCTTTCAAAAAATAAAAAAAAATTTAAAATCGTTTTTTTCTTTTTTGGTTAAAAACGCGGGATTAAACTCAAAACGAGCTGTTTTGCGAAAAAATTTTCTTTTTTCCCCATTTTAGATCGTTAAAAACCGTTGAAATAGACGAAATTTTTAAAAAAACGAATAAAAAAATTTCTTCGTTTTATGTTGTTTTACGCGTTAAACCCAGTTTAAAAAGCCCCCAAAACTTGCTTTTTTTGCTAAAAAAAACATTTTCAAGCTTTTTTAGATCTTTTTGAAATCTTTCAAATAGAAGAAACATTAAAAAAACGAATAATAAAAAATTTCTTTTATTTGTTTTACGCGTTAAAACGCAGTTTAAAAACCCAAAACGTGCTGTTTTGCTAAAATAATCATTTTCAAAGCATTTAAGATCGTTGAAATCGTTCAAATAGACGCAATATTAATAAAAAGGGGAAAAAAAATTTCGTCTTTTTTATGCTGTTTCGAAAAAGCAGTTTTGTTTTCCAAAAACTTTTTTTGTTTTCCCAAAAAAAAGCATTTTAAAAGCTTTTTTAGATCGGAAAATCGCAAAAAAGAGGGCAAATTAATAAAAACGAATAAAAAAAATTGCGTCTTTTTTTATGCTTTTTTCCCGTTAAAAGCGTTAAAACCAAAACCCCCAAAAAAACCCGGCATTTAGACCCTTTTGAAATCGTACAAATGGACGCAATATTAAAAAAAACAAAATTTAAAAATTTGGGTCTTTTTACGACGCGTTAAACGGTTTAAAAACTCAAAACGTGCTTTTTTTCCCGAAAACGTGCTTTTTTGCTAAAATAAACATTTTCACATTTTAGACCCGGAAAATCGTTCAAATAGAAGCAAAAATTTAAAAAAAACGAATAAAAAAAAAAAATTCGTCTTTTTTAAAAGCTGTTTTAGGGTTGGCTAATTAAAGCTAAAAAACGTGCTTTTTTTGCTAAAAATAATCATTTTCAAGCTTTTTTAGATCGTTGAAATCGTTCAAATAGAGGGCCAAATAAATAAAAACGAATAATGGGCCCGTGGTTTTATGCTGTTTTACGCGTTAAAACGAGTTTAAAAACCTAAAAAACGTGCTGTTTTCTAAAACGGCTGTTTTTTGTTTTAAAATAACATTTTCAAGCTTTTTTAAAATAAATTTTTGAAATCTTTCCCCAAATAGAAGAAAATATTAAAAAAAACGAATAATAAAAAATCGTCTTTTTTTATGCTTTTTTCGCGTTAAAACGCAGATTAAAGCTAAAAAACGTCCCTTTTTTTAAAAAATAATCATTTTCCCCATTTTAGATCGGAAATCGTTGAAATAGACGCAATATTAAAAAAAACGAATAAAAAAAATTTTCTTTTTTTATGTTGTTTTACGCTTTAAAAAACGCAGAAAAACTCAAAACGTGCTGTTTTGTTTTAAAATAATCATTTTAAAGCTTTTAGATCGTTGAAATCGTTCAAATGGAGGCGCAATATTAAAAAAAACCGGTAATAAAAATTTCGTCTTTTTTATGCTGTTTTACGCCTTAAAACGCAGATTAAAGCTCAAATCGAGTGTTTTGAAAATAAGCATATTCAAGCATTTTAGACGTTGAAATCGTTCAAATAGAAGCAATATTAAAAAAAACGAATAATAAAAAATTCGTCGTTTTATCCCTGTTTTACGCTTAAAAACGCAGATTAAAGCTCAAAACGTGCTGTTTTGCTAAAATAATCATTTTCTAGCATTTTAGATCGTTGAAACGTTCAAATAGACGCAATATTAATAAAACGAATAATAAAAATTTCGTCGTTTTATGTGTTTTACGCGTTAAAACGAGATTAAAGCTCAAAACGTGCTGTTTTGCTAAAATAATCATTTTCAGCATTTTAGATCGTTGAAATCGTTCAAATAGACGCAATATTAATAAAAACGAATAAAATTTCGTCGTTTATGTTGTTTTACGCTTAAAACGCAGATTAAAGCTCAAAAACGAGCTGTTTTGCAAAAAATAAGCTTTATTCGCATTTTGGGATCGTTGAAATCGTTCAAATAGACGCAATAAAAAAAAAAAAAAAAAAAAAAAAAAAAAAACCCCGAAAAACCCCA
>NW_027046382.1:25000-26373 GCF_025399875.1 Dalotia coriaria | reverse complement strand
TCCCTTTTTTTTTCGTTTTTAAATGCTTTGTTTTGCTTTTTAAAAAACCAGATTAAGCTCAAAACTTGCTGTTTTGCTAAAATAAGCATTTTCAAGCATTTTAGATCGTTGAAATCGTTCAAATAGAAGCTATAATAACAAACGAATATTAAAAATTTCGTCGTTTTATGCTGTTTTACGCGTTAAAACGCAGATTAAACTCAAAACGTGCTGTTTGCTAAAATAAGCATTTTCAAGCATTTTAGATCGTTGAAATCGTTTAAATAGAAGCAATATTAATAAAAACGAATAATAAAAATTCACAAATTTTTATGCTCTTTTACGCGTTAAAACGCAGATTAAAGCTCAAAACATGCTGTTTGTTAAAATAAGCATTTTCAAGCATTTTTAGATCGTTAAAAATCGTTAAATAGAAGCAATATTAATAATAAACAATAATAAAAAATTCGACGTTTTTAGCTGTTTTACGCGTTAAAACGCAGATTAAAACTCAAAACGTGCTGTTTTGCTAAAATAAAGCTTTTCAAAGCATTTTAGATCGTTGAAATCGTTTTAAATAGAAGCAATATTAATAAAAAACGATATAAAATTCGTAATTTTTATGCTCTTTACAGTTAAAAACGCAGCTTAAAGACTCAAAACGTGCTGTTTTGCTTAAAAACATTTTAAAAGCATTTTGATCGTTGAAAATCGCTCAAATAGACGCAATATTAATAAAAACGAATAAAAAAATTTTTCATGTTTTATGCTGTTTACGCGAAAAAAACGCAGAATAAAACTCAAAACGTGCTGTTTTGCTAAAATAAGCATTTTCAAGCATTTAGATCTTTTGAAATTAATTAAAGAAATATTAATAAAAACGAATAATAAAATTTGTCGTTTTATGCTGTTTACGAGTTAAAACGCAGATTAAAGCTCAAAACGTGCTGTTTGTTAAAATAAGCATTTCAAGCATTTCAGATCGTTGAAATCGTTCAAATAGAACAATATTAATAAAAACGAATAATAAAAATTCGTCGTTTTATGCTGTTTTCGCGTTAAAACGCAGATTAAAGCTCAAAACGTGCTGTTTTGCTAAAATAAGCATTTTCAAGCATTTTAATCGTTTGAAATCGTTCAAATAGACGCAATATTAATAAAAACGAATAATAAAAAAATTTCGTCGTTTTATACTGTTTTGACGCGTTAAAACGCAGATTAAACTCAAAACGTGCTTTTTTTGCTAAAATAAGCATTTTCAAGCATTTTAGATCGTTGAAATCGTTCAAATAGAATCAATATTAATAAAAACGAATAATAAAAATTCGTCGTTTTTATGCTGTTTTACGCGTTAAAACGCAGAATAAAGCTCAAAACGTGCTGTTTTGCTAAAA
>NW_027046382.1:12500-17500 GCF_025399875.1 Dalotia coriaria | reverse complement strand
TATGCTGTTTACGCGTTAAAACGCAGATTAAAGCTAAAAACGTGCTGTTTTGCTAAAATAAGCATTTTCAGCATTTTAGATCGTTGAAATCGTTCAAATAGAAGAATATTAATAAAAACGAATAATAAAAATTCGTCGTTTTATGCTGTTTTACGCGTTAAAACGCAGTTTAAAAACTCAAAACGTGCTGTTTTGCTAAAATAAGCATTTTCAAGCATTTTAGATCGTTGAAATCGTTCAAATAGAAGCAATATTAATAAAAACGAATAATAAAAATTCGTCGTTTTTATGCTGTTTTACGCGTTAAAACGCAGTTTAAAAAGCTCAAAACGTGCTGTTTTGCTAAAATAAGCAATTTCAAGCATTTTAGATCGTTGAAATCGTTCAAAGACCCCAATATTAATAAAAGGGAATAATAAAAACTTCGTCTTTTTTATGCTGTTTTACGCGTTAAAACGCAGATTAAAGCTCAAAACGTGCTGTTTTGCTAAAATAATCTTTTTCAAGCATTTTAGATCGTTGAAATTGTTCAAATAGAACAATATTAATAAAAACGAATAATAAATAATTCGTCGGTTTATGCTGTTTTACGCGTTAAAACGCAGTTTAAAGCCCAAAACGTGCTGTTTTGCTAAAATAACATTTAAACATTTTGACGTTGAAATCGTTCAAATAGAAGCAATATTAATAAAAACGTATAATAAAAATTCGTCATTTTATGCTGTTTTAAGCGTTAAAACGCAGATTAAAGCTAAAAACGTGCTGTTTTTAAAATAAGCATTTTCAAGCATTTTAGATCGTTGAAACGTTCAAATAGACGAAATTTATTAATAAAAACGAATAATAAAAATTTCGTCGTTTTTATGCTGTTTTACGCGTTAAAACGCAGATTAAAGCCAAAACGTGCTGTTTTCTAAAATAAGCATTTTGAAGCAGTTTAGATCGTTGAAACGTTCAAATAGAAGCAATATTAAAAAAAACGAATAATAAAAATTCGTCGTTTTATTGTTTTACGCGTTAAAACGCAGATAAAGCAAAAACGCTGCTAAAAAATGCATTTTCAAGCATTTTAGATCGTTGAAATCGTTTAAATAGAAGCATTATAAATAAAAAAAATAATAAAATCGTCATTTTATGCTGTTTTACCGTTAAAACGCATTAAATCTCAAAACTCGTTTTGCTAAAATAAGCATTTTTCAGCATTTTAGACGTTGAAATCGTTCAAATAGACGCAATATTAATAAAAAACAATAATAAAAATTCGTCGTTTTTA
Source organism: Dalotia coriaria (assembly GCF_025399875.1). NCBI lineage: Eukaryota > Metazoa > Arthropoda > Insecta > Coleoptera > Staphylinidae > Dalotia > Dalotia coriaria. Next base: position 16,227 of record NW_027046382.1, on the reverse strand, counting down.
TGCTGTTACGCGTTAAAACGCAGATTAAAACTCAAAACGTGCTGTTTTGCTAAAATAAGCATTTTCAATAGATCGTTGAAATCGTTCAAATAGACGCAATATTAATAAAAACGAATAATAAAATTTCGTCGTTTTTATGCTGTTTTACGTTAAAACGAGATTAAAGCTCAAACGTGCTGTTTTGCTAAAATAAGATTTTCAACCCAAAGATCGTTGAAATCGTTCAAATAGACGCAATATTAATAGAAAACGAATAATAAATTGTCTATAAGCTTTTACGCGTTAAAACGCAGAATTAAAATTTCCAAAACGTGCTGTTTTGTTTAAAATAAGCATTTTCAAGACATTTTAGATCGTTGAAATCGTTCAAATAGACGCAATATTAAAAAAACGAATAATAAAAATTTCGTCGTTTTCATGCTGTTTTTCGCGTTAAAACGCAGATTAAAACTCAAAACGTGCTGTTTTGCTAAAATAAGCATTTTCAAGCATTTTAGATCGTTGAAACCGTTCAAATAGAAGCAATATTAATAAAAACAAATAATAAAAAATTCGACGTTTTATGCTGTTATACGCGTTAAAACGCAGTTTAAAAAGCTCAAAACGTGCTGTTTTGCTAAAATAAGCATTTTCAAGCATTTTAGATCGTTGAAATCGTTCAAATAGACGCAATATTAATAAAAACGAATAATAAAAATTCGTCGTTTTATGCTATTTTACGCGTTAAAACGCAGATTAAAGATCAAAACGTGCTGTTTGCTAAAATAAGCATTTTCAAAATTTTAGGTCGATGAAATCGTTCAAATAGACGCAATATTAATAAAAAATTCGTCGTTTTTATGCTGTTTTACGCGTTAAAACGCTCAAAACGTGCTGTTTTGCTAAAATAAGCATTTTCAATCATTTTAGATCGTTGAAATCGTTCAAATAGAAGCAATATTAATAAAAACGAAAAAAAAAAATTGTAGTTTTTATGCTGTTTTACGCTTTAAAAACGCAGTTTAAAAAGCTCAAAACGTGCTGTTTTGCTAAAATAAGCATTTTCAAGCATTTTAGATCGTTGAAATCGTTCAAATAGACGCAATATTAATAAAAACGAATAATAAAAATTTCGTCGTTTTATGCTGTTTTACGCGTTAAAACGCAGATTAAAAGCTCAAAACGTGCTGTTTTGCTAAAATAAGCATTTTGAAGCAGTTTAGATCGTTGAAATCGTTCAAATAGAAGCAATATTAATAAAAACGAATAAAAAAAATTCGTCGTTTTATGCTGTTTTACGCGTTAAACGCAGATTAAAGCTCAAAACGTGCTGTTTTGCTAAAATAAGCATTTTCAAGCATTTTAGATCGTTGAAATCGTTTTAAATAGAAGCAATATTAATAAAACGAATAATAAAAATTCGTCATTTTATGCTGTTTTACGCGTTAAAAACGCAGATTAAAGCTCAAAACGTGCTGTTTTGCAAAATAATCATTTTCAAGCATTTTAGACGCTGAAATCGTTCAAATAGACGCAATATTAATAAAACGAATAATAAAAATTTCGTCGTATGCTGTTTAACGCGTTAAAACGCGATTGAAGCTCAAAACTGCTGTTTTGCTAAAATAAGCATTTTCAAGCATTTTAGATCGTTGAAATCGTTCAAATTAGACGCAATATTAATAGAAAACGAATAATAAAAATCGTCGTTTTAATGCTGTTTTACGCGTTAAAACGCAGATTAAACTCAAAACGTGCTGTTTTGCTAAAATAAATATTTTCAAGCATTTTAGATCGTTGAAATCGTTCAAATAGACGCAATATTAATAAAAACGAATAATAAAAATTTCGTCGTTTTTATGCTGTTTTACGCGTTAAAACGCTGATTAAAAGTCAAACGTCTGTTTTGCAAAATAAGCATTTTCAAGCATTTTAGATCGTTGAAATCGTTCAAATAGACGCAATATTAATAAAAACGAATAATAAAAATTCGTCGTTTTATGCTTTTTACCGTTAAAACGCAGATTTCAGCTCAAAACGTGCTGTTTTGCTGAAAATAAGCATTTTCAAGATTTTAGTCGTTGAAATCGTTCAAATAGAAGCAATATTAATAAAAACAATATATTCGTCGTTTTTATGCTGTTTTACGCGTTAAAACGCAGATTAAAGCTCAAAACGTGCTGTTTTGCTAAAATAAGCATTTTCAACATTTTAGATCGTTGAAATCGTTCAAATAGAAGCAATATTAATAAAAACAATAATAAAAAATTCGTCGTTTTATGCTGTTATACGCGTTAAAACGCAGATTAAAGCTCAAAACGTGCTGTTTGCTAAAATAAGCATTTTCAAGCATTTTAGATCGTTGAAATCGGTTCAAATAGACGCAATATTAATAAAAACGAATAATAAAAAATTTCGTCGTTTTTATGCTGTTTTACGCGTTAAAACGCAGATTAAAGCTCAAAACGTGCTGTTTTGCTAAAATAAGCATTTTCAATGCATTTTAGATCGTTGAAATCGTTCAAATAGACGCAATATTAATAAAAACGAATAATAAAAATTCGTCGTTTTATGCTATTTTACGCGTTAAAACGCAGATTAAAGCTCAAAACGTGCTGTTTTGCTAAATAGCATTTCAATTTTGGTCGTGAAATCGTCAATGACGCATAAAAAAATTCGTCGTTTGCGTTTAGCGTTAAAACGCTCAAACGCTTTTTGCAAAAAAGCATTTCAATCATTTTGATCGTTGAAATCGTTCAAATAGAAGCAATATTAATAAAAACGAATAATAAAAATTCGTCGCTTTTATGCTGTTTTACGCGTTAAAACGCAGATTAAAGCTCAAAACGTGCTGTTTTGCTAAAATAAGCATTTTCAAGCATTTTAGATCGTTGAAATCGGTTCAAATAGACGCAATATTAATAAAAAACGAATAATAAAAATTCGTCGTTTTTATGCTGTTTTACGCGTTAAAACGCAGATTAAAGCTCAAAACGTGCTGTTTTGCTAAAATAAGCATTTTCAAGCATTTTAGATCGTTGAAATCGTTCAAATAGAAGCAATATTAATAAAAACGAATAATAAAAATTCGTCGTTTTTATGCTGTTTTACGAGTTAAAACGCAGATTAAAGCTCAAAACGTGCTGTTTTGTTAAAATAAGCATTTTCAAGCATTTTAGATTGTTGAAATCGTTCAAATAGAAGCAATATTAATAAAAACGAATAATAAAAATTCGTCGTTTTATGCTGTTTTACGCGTTAAAACGCAGATTAAAGCTCAAAACGCGCTGTTTTGCTAAAATAAGCATTTTCAAGCATTTTAGATCGTTGAAATCGTTCAAATGAGCAATATTAATAAAAAACGAATAATAAAAATTCGTCGTTTTATGCTGTTTTACGCGTTAAAACGCAGATTAAAGCTCAAAACGTGCTGTTTTGCTAAAATAAGCATTTTCAAGCATTTTAGATCGTTGAAATGTTCAAATAGAATCAATATTAATAAAAACGAATAATAAAAATTGTCTTTTTTATGCTGTTTCACGAGTTAAAACGCAGATTAAAGCTCAAAACGTGGTGTTTTGTTAAAATAAGCATTTTCAAGCATTTTAGATCGTTGAAATCGTTCAAATAGAAGCAATATTAATAAAAACGAATAATAAAAATTCGTCGTTTTATGTGTTTTACGCGTTAAAACGCGGGAAAAAAAGCTCAAAACGTGCTGTTTTGCTAAAATAAGCTTTTTTCAAGC
>NW_027046382.1:0-7500 GCF_025399875.1 Dalotia coriaria | reverse complement strand
TTTTTACGGGGTTAAAACGCAGATTAAAGCTCAAAACGATGCTGTTTTGCTAAAATAAAAAATTTTGGAAAGATCTTTTGAAATCGTTCAAATAGACCAATATTAAAAAAAAAGGGAATAAAAAAAATTTCGTCTTTTTTTATGCTGTTTTACGGGGTTAAAACGCAGATTAAAGCTCAAAACGTGCTGTTTTGCTAAAATAAGCATTTTCAAGCATTTTAGATCGTTGAAATCGTTCAAATAGACGCAATATTAATAAAAACGAATAATAATAAATTCGTCGTTTTAGTCTGTTTACGCGTTAAACGCAGATTAAAGACTCAAAACGTGCTGTTTTGCTAAAATAAGCATTTTCAAAGCATTTTAGGTCGTGAAATCGTTCAAATAGACGCAATATTAATAAAAAAATTCGTCGTTTTATGCTGTTTTACGCGTTAAAACGCGATCAACTCAAACGTGCTGTTTTGCTAAAATAAGCATTTTCAATCATTTTAGATCGTTGAAATCGTTCAAATAGAAGCAATATTAATAAAAACGAATAATAAAAATTCGTCGTTTTATGCTTTTACGCGTTAAAACGCAGATTAAAGCTCAAAACGTGCTGTTTTGCTAAAAGCATTTTCAAGCATTTTTAGATCGTTGAAATCGTTCAAATAGACGCAATATTAATAAAAATTCGTCGTTTTATGCTGTTTACGCGTTAAAGCAGATTAAAACGCTCAAAACGTGCTGTTTTGCTAAAATAAGCATTTTCAAGCATTTTAATCGTTGAAATCGTTCAAATAGAAGCAATATTAATAAAAACGAATAATAAAAATTTCGTCGTTTTATGCTGTTTTACGCGTTAAAACGCAGATTAAAGCTCAAAACGTGCTGTTTTGCTAAATAAGCATTTTCAAGCATTTTAGATCGTTGAAATCGTTCAAATAGACGCAATATTAATAAAAACGATAATAAAAATTCGTCGTTTTATGCTGTTTTACGCGTTAAAAGCAGATTAAAGCTCAAAACGTGCTGTTTTGCTAAAATAAGCATTTTCAAGCATTTTTAGATCGTTGAAATCGTTCAAATAGACGCAATATTAATAAAACGAATAATAAAAATTTCGTCGTTTTATGCTGTTTTACGCGTTAAAACGCAGATTAATGCTCAAAACGTGCTGTTTTGCTAAAAAAAACATTTTCAAGCATTTTAGATCGTTGAAATCGTTCAAATAGAAGCAATATTAATAAAAAACGAATAATAAAAATTCGTCGTTTTTATGCTGTTTTAGCGTTAAAACGCAGATTGAAAGAACTCAAAACGTGCTGTTTTGCTAAAATAAGCATTTTCAAGCATTTTAGATCGTTGAAATCGTTCAAATAGACGCAATATTAATAAAACGAATAATAAAAATTCGTCAGTTTTTATGCTGTTTTACGCGTTAAAACGCAGATTAAAGCTCAAAACGTGCTGTTTTGCTAAAAATAAGCATTTTCAAGCATTTTAGATCGTTGAAATCGTTCAAATAGACGCAATATTAATAAAAACGAATAATAAAAATTCGTCGTTTTATGCTGTTTTACGCGTTAAAACGCAGATTAAAAGCTCAAAACGTGCTGTTTTGCTAAAATAAGCATTTTCAAGCATTTTAGATCGTTGAAATCGTTCAAATAGACGCAATATTAATAAAAACGAATAAAAAATTTCGTCGTTTTTATGCTGTTTTACGCGTTAAAACGCAGATTAAAAGCTCAAAACGTGCTGTTTTGCTAAAAAATAAGCATTTTCAAGCATTTTAGATCGTTGAAATCGTTCAAATAGACGCAATATTAATAAAACGAATAATAAAAAATTCGTCGTTTTATGCTGTTTTACGCGTTAAAACGCAGATTAAAGCTCAAAACGTGCTGTTTTGCTAAAATAAGCATTTTCAAGCATTTTAGATCGTTGAAATCGTTCAAATAGACGCAATATTAATAAAAACGAATAATAAAAATTTCGTCGTTTTTATGCTGTTTTACGCGTTAAACGCTGATTAAAGCTCAAAACGTGCTGTTTTGTAAAATAAGCATTTTCAAGCATTTTAGATCGTTGAAATCGTTCAAATAGACGCAATATTAATAAAACGAATAATAAAAAATTCGTCGTTTTTATGCTGTTTTACGCGTTAAAACGCAGATTAAAGCTCAAAACGTGCTGTTTTGCTAAAATAACATTTTCAAGCATTTTAGAATCGTTGAAATCGTTCAAATAGACGCAATATTAATAAAAACGAATAATAAAACTCGTCGTTTTTATGCTGTTTTACGCGTTAAAACGCGATTAAAGCTCAAAACGTGCTGTTTTGCTAAAATAAGCATTTTCAAGCATTTTAGATCGTTGAAATCGTTCAAATAGACGCAATATTAATAAAAAACGAATAATAAAATTTCGTCGTTTTTATGCTGTTTTACGCGTTAAAACGTGATTAAAGCTCAAAACGTGCTGTTTTGCTAAAATAAGCATTTTCAAAAATTTTAGATCTTTGAAATCGTTCAAATAAAAACAATATTAATAAAACGAATAAAAAAAATTGTCTTTTTTTATGCTGTTTTCGCGTTAAACGCGGAAAGCTCAAAACTTTTTTTGCAAAAAAACTTTTTAAACATTTTAATCGTTGAAACGTTCAAATAGACGCAATATTAATAAAAAATTTCGGTTTTATGCTGTTTTACGCGTTAAAACGCAGATTAAAACTTTCAAAACGTGCTTTTTTTGCAAAATAATCATTTTAAAAGCATTTTGATCGTGAAATCGTTCAAATAGACGCAATATTATTAAAAAGGGAATAATAAAAAATTCGTCGTTTTATGCTGTTTCGCGTTAAACGCAGATTAAAGCTCAAAAGGGCTGTTTTGCTAAAATAATATTTTAAAAGCATTTTAGATGTTGAAATCTTCAAATGACGCAATATTAATAAAAACGAATAATAAAAAATTCGTCGTTTTTTATGCTGTTTTACGGGGTTAAAAAACGCAGATTAAAGCTCAAAACGTGCTGTTTTGCTAAAATAAGCATTTTCAAGCATTTTATATCGTTGAAATCGTTCAAATAGACGCAATATTAATAAAAACGAATAATAAAAATTTTCGTTTTTATGCTGTTTTACGCGTTAAAACGCGATTAAAGCTCAAAACGTGCTGTTTGCTAAAATAAGCATTTTCAAGCATTTTAGATCGTTGAAATCGTTCAAATAGACGCAATATTAATAAAAACGAAAATAAAAATTTCGTCGTTTTTATGTTGTTTTACGCGTTAAACGCGTTTAAAAAGCTAAAAACGGCTGTTTTCAAAAATAAGCATTTTCAACTTTAGACGTTGAAATCGTTCAAATAAAATATTATAAAAACGAATAAAAAATTCGTCGTTTTTATGCTTTTACCGTTAAACGCAGATTAAAGCTCAAAACGTGCTTTCTAAAAAAGGTTTAAAAAGTTTTAGATCGTTGAAATCGTTCAAATAAAAGCAATTAATAAAACGTTAAAAATTTCGTCGTTTTATGTTTTTTGGTGTTAAAACGCAGATTAAAAAAAACGTGCTGTTTTTTTTTAAAATAAGCATTTTCAAGCATTTTAGACGTGAAATCTTTTTAAAAAGAGCAATATTAATAAAAAGATATAAAATTCGTCATTTTATGCTGTTTACGCGTTAAAGCACAGTTTAAAACTCAAACGTGCTGTTTTGCTAAAAAAGCATTTTCAAGCATTTTAATCGTTGTCGTTCAAATAGACGCAATTTTTAAAAAAGAATAAAAAAAAATTCGTCGTTTTTATGCTGTTTACGCTTAAAACGCAGATTAAAGCTCAAACGCTTTTTGCTAAAATAATCATTTTTAAGCATTTAGATCGTTGAAATGTTCAAATAGACGCAATATTAATAAAAAGAATAAAAAAAAATTCGTCGTTTTATGCTGTTTTAGCGTTAAACGCAGTTTAAAAACTCAAAACGTGCTGTTTTCAAAATAATCATTTTCAAGCATTTTTAGATCGTTGAAATCGTTCAAATAGGCAAATATTGTAAAAAAAAAAAAAATTCGTCTTTTTTTATGCTGTTTTACGCGTTAAAACGCAGATTAAACTCAAACGTCTGTTTTGCTAAAATAACTTTTTCAAGCATTTTAGATCGTTGAAATCTTCAAATAGACGCAATATTAATAAAAACGAATAATAAAAAATTCGTCTTTTTTTATGCTTTTTTACGCGTTAAAACGCAGATTAACTCAAAACGTGCTGTTTTGCAAAACATTTTCAAGCTTTTTAGATCGTTGAAATCGTTTAAATAGAAGCAATATTAATAAAACGAAATAAAAATTCGTCTTTTATGCTGTTTTCGCGTTAAAACGCAAAAACTCAAAACGGCTGTTTTGCTAAAATAAGATTTTAACATTTTAGATCGTTGAAATCGTTCAAATAGACGCAAAAATTAAAAAACGAATAAAAAAATTTCGTCGTTTTAAAGCTGTTTTACGCGTTAAAACGAGATAAAAGTTTTCAAAACATGCTTTTTGCTAAAATAAGCATTTTCAAAGCATTTAATCGTTGAAATCGTTCAAATAAAGCAATATTAATAAAAACGAATAATAAAAATTCGTCGTTTTTATGTTTTGTTTTAGCGTTAAAACGCGATTAAAGCTCAAACGTGCTGTTTTGCTAAAAATAAGCATTTTCAAGCATTTTAGATCGTTGAAATCGTTAAATAGGAAAAATTAAATTTAAAAATTTTCGTCTTTTTATGCTGTTTTACGCGTTAAAACGCAGATTAAAGCTCAAAACGTGCTGTTTTGCTAAAAATCATTTTCAAGCATTTTAGATCGTTGAAACGTTCAAAAGACGCAATATTATTAAAGGAATAATAAAAATTGTCGTTTTTATGCTTGTTTACGCGTTTAAAACCGGATTAAAGCTAAAACTTGCTGTTTTGCTAAAATAACCCATTTTAAGCATTTTAGATCGTTGAAATCGATCAAATAGACGAAATTTATTAATAAAAGGAATAATAAAAATTCGTCGTTTTTATTTTTTACGCGTTAAAACGAGTTTAAAAAACAAAACGTGCTGTTTTCCCAAATAATATTTAAACTAGATCTTTTGAAATCGTTCAAATAGACGCAATATTAATAGAAAAAATAAAAAATTCGTCGTTTTATGTGTTTTACGCGTTAAACGCGTTAAAACTCAAAACGTGCTTTTTTGCTAAAATCATTTTCAAGCACATTTTTAGATCGTTGAAATCGTTCAAAAGACGCAATATTAATAAAAACGAATAAAAAAAATTCGTCGTTTTATGCTGTTTTACGCTTTAAAAACGCAGATTAAAACTCAAACTGTTTTGCTAAAATAACATTTTCAAGCATTTTAATCGTTGAAATCGTTCAAATAGACCCCAATATTAATAAAAACGAATAATAAAATTCGTCGTTTTATGCTGTTTACGCTTTAAAAACGCAGTTAAAATCAAACGTGCTGTTGCTAAAATAAGCATTTTCAAGATTTTAATCGTTAAAATCGTTCAAATAGACGCAATATTAATAAAACGAATAATAAAATTTGTCGTTTTTATGCTGTTTACGCGTAAAACGCTGATTAAGCTCAAAACGTGCTGTTTTGCTAAAATAAATCAAGCATTTTAGACGTTGAAATCTTTTTAAATAGAGCAATATTAATAAAAACGAATAATAAAAAATTCGTCTTTTTTATGCTTTTTTACCGTTAAAACGCAGATTAAAGCTAAAAACGTGCTGTTTTGCTAAAATAAGCATTTTCAACATTTTAGATCGTTGAAATCGTTCAAATAGAGCAATATTAATAAAAAAAGTTAAAATTTCGTCGTTTTTGCTGTTTTGCGTTTAAAAACCAGATTAAAGCTCAAAACGGCTGTTTTGCAAAATAAGCATTTCAAGCATTTTAGATCGTTGAAATCTTTTAAAAAGAAAATATTAATAAAACGAATAATAAAAATTCGTCATTTTTATGTGTTTTAGGGACGTTAAAACGCAGATTAAAAGCTCAAAACGTGCTGTTTTTGCTAAATAACATTTTTAAGCATTTTAGATCTTGAAATCGTTCAAAAGACGCATTTAATAAAAACGAATAATAAAATTTCTCGTTTTTATGCTGTTTTACGCGTTAAACGAGTTAGCTAAAACGTGCTGTTTTGCTAAAATAACCCATTTTAAGCATTTTAGATCGTTGAAATCGTTCAAATAGACGCAATTTTTAAAAAGAATAATAAAATTGTTTTATGCTGTTTTACGCGTTAAAACGCAGATTAAAACTCAAAACGTGCGTTTTGCTAAAATAATCATTTTCAAGCATTTTAGATCGTTGAAATCGTCAAATGGCGCAATATTAATAAAAAGAATAATAAAAAAATTCGTCGTTTTTATGCTGTTTTACGCGTTAAAACGCAGATTAAAGCTCAAAACGTGCTGTTTTGCTAAAATAACATTTTCAAGCATTTTAGATCGTTGAAATCGTTCAAATAGACGCAATATTAATAAAAACGAATAAAAAATTCGTCGTTTTATGCTGTTTTTACGCGTTAAAACGCAGATTAAAGCTCAAAACGTGCTGTTTTGCTTAAAATAACATTTTCAAGCATTTTAGATCGTTGAAATCGTTCAAATAGACGCAATATTAAAAAACGGAATAATAAAACGCATTTTTTAAAACTTTTTTTAAAAAAAAATTAAAGCTAAACGGGGTTTTTAAAAAAGGGCATTTTAAAAAAGTTTAAAAAATCTTTCAAAAAGCTTTTAAATAAAAACGTTTTAAAAAAAAATTTTTTTAAATTTTTTAGCAAACCGTTAAACTCAAAAGGCTTTTTTAAAAAAAGATTTTAAAATTTTGTCTTTTTATCTTTTTAAAAAAAAAATTTTAAAAAACGTTAAAAAAATTTTTTTTTTTTTTTTACCGTTAAAACGCAATTAAAGAAAAACGTTTTTTTTTTAAAAAAATTTTTAAAATTTTTAACGTTAAACTTCAAAAGGCTTTAAAAAAAAACGAAAAAAAAAAAAGCTTTTTTTTTTTTTATCGTTAAAACGCAATTAAAAAACCCTTTTTTTTAAAAAAAGCTTTTTTGCTTTTAGCGTTAAAAAGTTAAATAAAGCTTTTTAAAAAGAATTAAAAATTGCTTTTTATGTTTTTTATTAAAAAAAATTTAAAAAAAAATGCGTTTTTTAAAAAATTTTTTTTAAGCATTTTAACTTAAATCGTTCAAAAAGAAATTTAAAAAAAGGTAATAAAAATTTTTTTTTTTTTAAAAAAAAAGGAAAAAACTAAAAGGGTTTTTTTAAAAAATTCTTTTAAACAGCTTAAACTTTAAAAAACCAAAAAGAAAAAAATAAAAAATTTTTTTTTGCGTTTCGCGTTAAAGCGAAAAAACCAAAAGGGTTTTTTTGGCTAAAATTTTTAAAGCATTTTAACTTAAATCTTTAAAAAAGCAATAAATAAAAAATAAAAAAAAATTTTTTTCTTTTTG
>NW_027046381.1:0-26385 GCF_025399875.1 Dalotia coriaria | reverse complement strand
AATAGATAAGTTAAAACCGAAAAAAAAAAAAATTTCCCTTTTAGCTTTTTAAATTAAAACGAAAAAAAACCCCTGCTGTTTTGCTAAAAGAATTTTTAAGTTTTAAAAGGTGTTGTCTTAAAAAAAATTTTTTAAAAAAAAAATTTTAAAAATTTCGTTTTTTTTTTTTAAAACGAAAAAAAACTCGGGGTTTTTTTTAAAAAAGTTTTTAAGTTTTAAACGTCGTGTTAAATGAGAAATTTAAAAAAAGAAAAAAAAAAAATTTCTCGTTTTTAGCTTTTTTTAAAAACCGATTAAAAAAAAACGTCTTTTTTTAAAATTCTTTTAAGTTTTTAGACGAAAAATGTTTTGCGCAAAAAAAAAAAAAAATAAAAAATTTTCCCTTTTTTATGTTTTTTTAAAAAACGAATTTAAACCCCTGTGTTTTGCTAAAAAAGTTTTTTGTTTTAACGTGTGTTTAAAAAATTTAAAAAAAAAAAAAAAAATTTCTCGTTTTTATTTTTCGAAAAAATTCCCCTGTGTTTTGCTAAAAAACATTTTAAGCATTTTGTTGTGTTAAATAAGAAAATTTTAAAAAAATAATAAAAATTTTTTTAGGTTTTTTTAAAACGAAAAAAACCCCCTGTGTTTTGCAAAAAAAGCATTTTAAGCTTTTAACGTTGTCTTTTTAAAAAAAAATTTTAAAAACAAAAAAAAAAAAATTTCTTTTTTTTAGCTTTTTAAAAAAACGAATTTAAATAAAATCTGTTTTTGTTTAAAAAATAACAAGTTTTTACGTTGTGTTAAATAAGAAATTTAAAAAAAAAACAATAAAAAATTTTCCTTTTTATGGATTAAAAAGGGGTTAAATCCTTTTGCTGTTTTGTTAAAAATATTTTCAACTTTGTGTTAAATCTTTCAAATAGACGAAATTTAAAAAACAAAAAAAAAAAAATTTTTTTTTTTGTTTTTGCGAAAAAAACGCAAAAAAATTAAACCTTTTTTTTTAAAAAAATTTTAAATTTTTAGATCGTTAAATCGTTCAAATAGAAAATTAAAAAAAAAAAAAAAAATTTTTTTTTATTTTTCGGTTAAAAAAATTAAACTCAAAGGTTTTTTTGCTAAATAAATTTCAAGCATTTTAGATGGTTGAAATCGTTCAAATAGAAGCAATATTAATAAAAACGAATAATAAAAATTCGTCGTTTTATGCTGTTTTACGCGTTAAAACGCAGATTAAAGCTCAAAACGTGCTGTTTTGCTAAAATAATCATTTTCAACATTTAAATCGCTGGAAATCGTTTCAAATAGACGCAATAAAAATAAAAACGAATAATAAAAATTTCGTCGTTTTATGCTGTTTTACGCGTTAAAACGCAGATTAAAGCTCAAAACGTGCTGTTTTGCTAAAATAAGCATTTTCAAGTTTTTTTTAGATCGTTGAAATCGTTCAAATAGACGCAATATTAATAAAAACGAATAATAAAAAATTCGTCGTTTTGTGTTGTTTTACGCGTTAAAACGCAGATTAAGCTCAAAACGTGCTGTTTTGCTAAAATAATCATTTTCAAGCACTTTAGATCGTTGAAATCACGTTTCAAATAGACATAATATTAATAAAAACGGAATTAATAAAGAACAAGTCTCGTTTTTGCCGCTGTTTTGCGTTGAAACGCAGATTAAAACTCAAAACGTGCTGTTTTGCTAAAATAACATTTTTCAAAGCATTTTAGATCGTTGAAATCGTTCAAATAGAAACAATATTAATAAAAAGGGAATAATAAAAATTCGTCGTTTTTATGCTGTTTTACGCGTTAAGAAACGCGCAGATTAAAGCTCAAAACGTGCTGTTTTTTTAGCACAAAATAATCATTTTCCAAGCATTTTTAGATCGTTGAAATCGTTCCAAAATAGAAGCAATATTAATAAAAACGAATAATACAAAAATTCGTCGTTTTATGCTGTTTTTACGCGTTAAAACGCAGATTAAAGCTCAAAACGTGCTGTTTTGCTAAAATAATCATTTTCAAGCATTTTAGATCGTTGAAATCTTTCAAATAGACGCAATATTAATAAAAACGAATAATAAAAATTTCGTTGTTTTTATGCTGTTTTACGCGTTAAAACGCAGATTAAAGCTCAAAACGTGCTGTTTTGCTAAAAATAAAGCAAAGCATTTAAGATCGTTGAAATCGTTCAAATAGACGCAATATTAATAAACGAATAATAAAAATTTCGTCGTTTTTGTAACATTTTACGCGCGTTAAAACGCAGATTAAAGCTCAAAACGTCTGCTGTTTTGCTAAAATAAGCATTTTCAAGCATTTTATATCGTTGAAATCGTTCAAAAATAGAAGCAATATTAATAAAAAACGAATAATAAAAAATTGGCCGTTTTATGCTTGTTTTACGCGATTTAAAGCTTCAAGATTAAAGCTCAAAACGTGCTGTTTTGCTAAAATAATCTTTTTCAAGCTTTTTTGATCTTTGGGTCGTTCAAATAGACGCAAATTAAAAAAAAACGAATAAAAAAAATTTCGTCTTTTTATGCTTTTTTACGCTTTAAAAAACCAGATTAAAGCTCAAAACGGCTGTTTTGTAAAATAAGATTTTAAAAGCATTTTATATCGTTGAAAGCGTTCAAAAACAATATTAATAAAAACGAATAAAAAAAAAATTGCGTTTTATGCTGTTTTCGTTAAACTCAGATTAAACTCAAAACGTGCTGTTTTGCTAAAATAATCATTTTCAAGCACTTTAGATCGTTGAAACCGTTCAAATAGGATGCAATATTAATAAAAACGAATAATAAAAATTTTGTCGTTTTGCGCCGTTTTACGCGTTAAACGCAGATTAACGCTCTCAAACGTGCTGGTTTTGCTAAAATAAGCATTTTCGCCATTTAGTTCGTTGAAATCGTTCAAATAGAAGCAATATTAATAAAACAAATAATAAAAAAATCTTCGTCGTTTTATGCTGTTTTACGTTAAAACGCAGATTAAAGCTCAAAACTTGCTGCTCTTTGCTAAAATAATCATTTTCAAGCATTTTAGATCGCTGGAAATCGTTCAAATAGACGCAATATTAATAAAAAACGAATAATAAAATTTCGTCGTTTTATACCGTTTACGCGTTAAAAACGCGGTGATTGCTCAAAACGTGCTGTTTTGCTAAAATAAGCATTTTTCAAGCATTTTAGATCGTTGAAATCGTTTAAATTGAAGCTTAAATATTAATAAAAACGAATAATAAAAATTCGTCATTTTATGCTGTTTTACGCGTTAAAGTAGATTAAAGCTCAAACGCTGTTTCGCTAAAAATAAGCATTTTCGCGATTTTAGATCGCTGAAATCGTTCAAATAGACGCAATATTAATAAAAACGAATAATAAAAATTTCGTCGTTTTTATGCTGTTTCACGCGTTAAAACGTTAAGATTAAATCTTCAAAACGTGCTGTTTTGCTAAAATAATCATTTTCAAGCATTTTAGATCGTTGAAATCGTTCAAATAGAAGAAATATTAATAAAAACGAATAAAAAAAAATTCGTCTTTTTTATCCCGTTTACGCGTTAAAACGCAGTTTAAAAACCCTTAAAAACGTGCTGTTTTCCCAAAAAATAATCATTTTCAAGCATTTTAGATCGTTGAAATCGTTCAAATAGACGCAATATTAATAAAAACGAATAATAAAAATTTCGTCGTTTTATGCTGTTTACGTGTTAAAACGCAGTTTAAAAAGCTCAAAACGTGCTGTTTTGCTAAAAATAATCATTTTCAAGCTTTTGTAGATCGTTGAAATCGTTAAAATTAGACGCAATAATAAAAACGAATAATTTCGTCGTTTTATGCTGTTTTACGCGTTAAAACGCAGTTTAAAAGCTCAAAAGGGTGTTTTGCTAAAATAACATTTTCAGCATTTTAGATCTGAAATCGTTCAAATAGAAGCAATATTAAAAAACGAATAAAAAAATTCGTCGTTTTGCGCTGTTTTACGCGTTAAAACGGAGATCAAAAGCTCAAAACGTGCTGTTTTGCTAAAATAAAGTGGTCTTTAAGCATTTTAGATCGTTGAAACTCGTTCAACAGACGCAACATTAATAAAAAAAACGAATAACAAAAGTTCGTCGTTTTATGTTGTTTTACGCGTTAAAAACGCAGATTAAAGCTCAAAACGTGCTGTTTTGCTTAAATAATCATTTTCGGGCATTTTAGATCGTTGGAAATCGTTCAAATAGACGCAATATTAATAAAAAACGAATAATAAAAAATTCGTCGTTTTATGCCGTTTTACGTTAAAACGCAGATTAAAAGCTCAAACGTGCTGTTTTGCCAAAATAATCATTTTCAAGCACTTTAGATCGTTGAAATCGTTCAAATAGACGCAATATTAGCTAAAAACGAATAATAAAAAATTTCGTCGTTTTATGCTGCTTCACGTGCGTTAAAACGTAGATTAAAAGCTCAAACGTGCTGTTTTGCTAAAATAAGCATTTTCAAGCATTTTGTGATCGCTGGAAATCGTTCAAATAGAAGCTAAATACACAAAAACGAATAATAAAAAATCTGTCGTTTTTATGCTGTTTTACGCGTTAAAACGCAGATTAAAGCTCAAAACGCGCTGTTTTGCTAAAATAATCATTTCAAGCATTTTAGATCTTTGAAATCGTTCAAATAGAAGCTACTATTAAAAACGAATAATAAAAATTCGTCGTTTTATGTTGTTTTACGCGTTAAAACGTAGGATTAAAGTTCAAAACGTGCTGTTTTGCCAGTTAAACAATCATTTTCGCTAATTTTAGATCGCTGGTGAAATCGTTCAAATAGACGCAATATTAATAAAAACGAATAATAAAAATTTGTCGTTTTTATGCTGCTCTTACGCGTTACAAAACGCAGATTAAAAGCCTTCCTCGCTAAAACGTGCTGTTTTGCTAAAATAAGCATTTTCTGCCATTTTAGATCGTTGAAACTGTCCAAATAGACGCGCAATATTAATAAAAAAAACGAATAATAAAAAATTCGTCGTTTTGCTGTTTTACGCGTTAAAAGCGCAGATTAAAGCTCAAAACGTACTATTTTATAAAATAAGCATTTCAAGCATCTTTAGATCGTTGAAATCGTTGAAATAGAAGAAATATTAATAAAAACGAATAACAAAAATTCGTCGTTTTATAAGGTTTTACGCGTTAAACGTGCAGATTAAAGCTCAAAACGCGCTACTTACAAAATAATCATATTCAAGCATTTTAGATCGTTGAAATCGTCTTCAAATAGACGCACATTGATAAAAACGAATATTAAAAATTTTGTCGTTTTATGTTGTTTTACGCGTTAAAACGCAGATTAAAGCTCAAACGTGCTACTTTTGCTAAAATAACTCATTTCGCTAACTGTAGATCGTTGAAATCGTTCAACAGACGCAATATTAATAAAAACGAATAATAAATATTTCGTCGTTTTTATGCTGTTTTACGCGTTAAAACGCAGATTAAAGCCTCAAAATCGCGTGTGCTGTTTTGCTAAAATAAAGCATTTTCAAGCATTTTAGATCGTTGAAGCCGTTCAAATAGATGTGCAATATTAATAAAACGAATAATAAAAATTGCCGTTTTATGTTGTTTTACGCGTTAAAACGCAGATTAATCAAACGCTGTTTTGCTAAAATAATCATTTTCAAGCATTTTAGATCGTTGAAATCGTTCAAATAGACGTGCAATGGTTAATAAAAACGAATACGTACCCGTCGTTTTATAAGCTGTTTTACGCGTTAAAACGCAGATTAAAGCTCAAACGTGCCGTTTTGCTAAACAAGCATTTTCAAGCATTTTAGATCGTTGAAAATCGTCTAAATAGAAGAATATTTACCAAAAACGAATAATAAAAATTCGTCGTTTTATAGCTGTTTTACGCGTTAAAACGCAGATTAAAAGCTCAAACGTGCTGTTTTCGTAAAATAATCATTTTCAAGCATTTTAGATCGTTGAAATCGTTCAAATAGACGCAATATTAATAAAAACGAATAATAAAAATTTCGTCGTTTTGTATGTTGTTTTACGCGTTAAAACGCAGATTAAAGCTCAAAACGTGCTGTTTTGCTAAAATAAGCATTTTCATGCATTTTAGATCGTTGAAATCGTTCAAATAGTAGCAATAATATTAATAAAAACGTGAATAATGTACCTGTCGTTTTTATGCTGTTTTACGCGTTAAAACGCAGATTAAAGCTCAAAACGTGCTGTTTTGCTAAAATAATCATTTCAGCATTTTAGATCGTTGAAATCTGTTCAAATAGACGCAATAATCAATATAAAACGAATAATAAAAATTGTCGTTTTAATGCTGTTTTACCGTTAAAACGCAGATTAAAGCTCAAAACTTGATGTTTTTGCTAAAATAACATTTAAAACGACTTTAAGATCGTTGAAATCGTTAAATGCAAAACTGCACATTATTAATAAAAACGAATAATACAAATTTCTCGTTTTAATGCGTTTTAACGCGTTAAAACGCGATTAAAAGCTCAAAAACGTGCTGTTTTTGCTTTAAATATCATTTTCAGGCATTTTAGCAACGTTGAAATCGTTCAAATAGACTTTTATAATTAAACGAATAATAAAATTTCGTCGTTTTAATGCTGATTTAGCGTTAAAACGCAGATTAAAATCTCAAACGTGCTGTTTTGCTAAAATAATCCATTTTCAAGCATTTTAGTCGTTTGAAATCGTTCAAAAGACGCATTTTAATAAAAACGAATAATAAAATTTCGTTATTAATGCTAGTTTACGCGTTAAAACGCAGATTAAACTCAAAACGTGCTTTTGTTTTTGCTAAAATAAGCATTTTACAAGCATTTTAGATCGTTGAAATCGTTTCAAATAGAAGCAATATTAATTAAAACGAATAATAAAAATTCGTCGTGTTTATGCTGTTTACGCGTTAAAACGCAGATTAAAGCTCAAAACTGCTGTTTTGCTAAAATAATCATTTTCAAGCATTTTAGATCGTTGAAATCGTTTTCAAATAGACCAACATTAATAAAAATCGAATAATAAAAATTTCGTCGTTTTATGCTGTTTTACGCTAAAACGTAGATTAGCTCTAAAACGTGCTGTTTTGCTAAAATAAGCATTTTCAAGCATTTTAGATCGTTGAAATCAGTTCAAATAGAAGCATATTTAATAAAAACGAATAATAAAAATTCTCGTTTTATGTGTTTTACGCGTTAAAACGCAGATTAAAAGCTCAAAACGTGCTGTTTTGCGTTAAAATAATCATTTTCAAGCATTTTAGATCGTTGAAATCAGTTTCAAAAGCGCAATATTAATAAAACGATTAATAAAAATTTCGTCGTTTTAATGATGTTTTACGCGTTAAAACGAAGATTAAAGCTCAAAACGTCTGTTTGCTAAAACTAAACATTTTCAGCGTTTTAAGATCATAAATCGTTCAAATTAAAAATATTAATAAAATTAATAATAAAATTCGTCGTTTTAATAGCTGTTTTCGCGTTAAAACGCAGATTCAGCTTGAAAACGATGCTGTTTTGCTAAAATAGTCATTTTCAAGCATTTTAGATCATTGAAATCGTTCAAATGACGAATATTAATAAAAACGAATAATAAAAATTTCGTCGTTATTATGCTGTTTTACGCGTTAAAACGCAGATTAAAACTCAATACGTGCTGTTTGACGTATTGAATGCGCATTTTCAAGCATTTTAGATCGTTGAAATCGTTCAAATAGAAGCAATATTAATAAAAACGAATAATAAAAATGCGTCGTTTTTATGCTGTTTTACGCGTTAAAACGCAAATTAAAGCTCAAAACGTGCTGTTTTGCTAAAATAATCATTTTCAAGCATTTTAGATCGTTGAAATCGTTCAAATAGAAGCAATATTAATAAAAACGAATAATAAAAATCGTCGTTTTTATGCTGTTTTACGCGTTAAAACGCAGATTAAAGCTCAAAACGTGCTGTTTTGCTAAAATAATCATTTTCAAGCATTTTAGATCGTTGAAATCGTTCAAAGAGACGCAATATTAATAAAAACAAATAATAAAAATTTCGTCGTTTTATGCTGTTTTACGCGTTAAAACGCAGATTAAAGCTCAAAACGTGCTGTTTTGCTAAAATAAGCATTTTCAAGCATTTTAGATCGTTGAAATCGTTCAAATAGAAGCATATTAATAAAAACGAATAATAAAAATTCGTCGTGTTTATGCTGTTTTACGCGTTAAAACGCAGATTAAACTCAAAACGTGCTGTTTGCTAAAATAATCATTTTCAAGCATTTTAGATCGTTGAAATCGTTCAAATAGACGCAATATTAATAAAAACGAATAATAAAAATTTCGTCGTTTTTATGCTGTTTTACGCGTTAAAACGTAGATTAAAAGCTCAAACGTGCTGTTTTGCTAAAATAAGCATTTTCAAGCATTTTAGATCGTTGAAATCGTTCAAATAGAAGCAATATTAATAAAAACGAATAATAAAAAATTTTCGTTTTATGCTGTTTTACGCGTTAAAACGCAGATTAAAGCTCAAAACGTGCTGTTTTGCTAAAATAATCATTTTCAAGCATTTTAGATCGTTGAAATCGTTCAAATAGACGCAATATTATTAAAAACGAACAATAGAAATTTCTCGTTTTATGCTGTTTTACGCGTTAAAACGCAGATTAAAGCTCAAACGTGCTGTTTTGCTAAAATAAGCATTTTCAAGCATTTTAGATCGTTGAAATCGTTCAAATAGAAGCAATATTAATAAAAACGAATAATAAAAAATTCGTCGTTTTATGCTGTTTTACGCGTTAAAACGCAGATTAAAGCTCAAAACGTGCTGTTTTGCTAAAATAATCATTTTCTAGCATTTTAGATCGTTGAAATCGTTCAAATAGACGCAATATTAATAAAAACGAATAATAAAAATTTCGTGTTTTATGCTGTTTTACGCGTTAAACGCAGATTAAAGCTCAAAACGTGCTGTTTTGCTAAAATAAGCATTTTCAAGCATTTTAGGTCGTTGAAATCGTTCAAATAGACGCAATATTAATAAAAACGAATAATAAAAATTCGTCGTTTTTTATGCTGTTTTACGCGTTAAAACGCAGATTAAAGCTCAAAACGTGCTGTTTTGCTAAAATAATCATTTTCAAGCATTTTAGATCGTTGAAATCGTTCAAATAGACGCAATATTAATAAAAACGAATAATAAAAATTCGTCGTTTTATGCTGTTTACGCGTTAAAACGCAGATTAAAGCTCAAAACGTGCTGTTTTGCTAAAATAATCATATTCAAGCATTTTAGATCGTTGAAATCGTTCAAATAGACGCAAATTAATAAAAAACGAATAATAAAAATTTCGTCGTTTTTGCTGTTTTACGCGTTAAAACGCAGATTAAAGCTCAAAACGTGCTGTTTTGCTAAAATAAGCATTTTCAAGCATTTTAGATCGTTGAAATCGTTCAAATAGAAGAAATATTAATAAAAACGAATAAAAAAATTCGTCGTTTTTATGCTGTTTTACGCGTTAAAACGCAGATTAAAGCTCAAAACGTGCTGTTTTGCTAAAATAAGCATTTTCAAGCATTTTAGATCGTTGAAATCGTTCAAATAGAAGCAATATTAATAAAAACGAATAATAAAAATTCGTCTTTTTTTATGCGTTTTACGCGTTAAAGCAGATTAAACTTAAATGCTGTTTTGCGTTAAAACGCAGCATTAAAGCTTAAAGACGTTGAAATCTTCAAATGCTATATAATAAAAAAAATTAAAGCTTTTTAGATCGTTTAAATCGTTCAAATAGCGCATATTAATAAAAACGAATAAAAAAACGTCGTTTTAAATGTTTTCAGCGTTTAAAGCGTTAAATCAAAACGTGCTGTTTTGCAATAATTAATCATTAACAATGCATTTTAGATCGTTGAAATCGTTTCAAATGCGCAATATTATTAAAACGAACAATGCGTTTCTGCAAATTAGCTTTTTACGCTTTTAAAGATCGTGAAATCGCTCAAAACGTGCAATTTGCAAAATAAGCATTTTCAAGCATTGTGTTTTAGTTGAATTCGGTTCAAATAGCAGAATATTAATAAAAACGGTAATAAAAAATCGTTTTTAGCATTTTACCGTTAAAACCGTTAAATAGAGGGATATTTTGCTAAAATAATCAATTTTCTTGATTTTAATCTGTTTTGAAATCGTTCAAATAGACGTAATATAATCAAAAATGTTTTAAAAATTCGTTTTTAATGCATTTTTAGGCGTTATAACGAAAGTTTAAACGCCAAACGTGCTGTTTTGCTAAAATAAAATTTCACTTTTTAGTGTTGAAATCGTTCAAAAGACGCATATTAATAAAACGTTTTGCTAAAATATCATTTTAACATTTTTACGTTAAATCGCAGTTTAAAGACGAAAATATTGTTTAAAATAATCATTTTCAAGCATTTTAGATCGTTGAAATCGCAGATTAGACTCAATATGTAATTGAATAATAAAAATTTCAGTTTTTATGCTGATCGTTAAAACGAAGCATTAATACAAAACGATTTTTAAAAAGATTTCAAGCATTTTAGATGTTGTTTCAAATAGAAGCAATTTAAAAAAACGAATTATAAAAATTCCATTTTATGCAGCTTTTAGATGTTGAAAGCGTTAAAAGCTCAAAATTTTAAAGCAAAATAATCATTTTCAAGCTTTTTTAAATCGTTGAATCGTTCAAAACGCAATTTAATAAAACCGTCATAAAAAATTTCAAGCGTTTTAGCTCTTTAGGGTTAAAACGCAGAAATAGCTAAAAACGGCTTAAAATAAAAATTCTCGCATTTTAGCTTTTCGAAAACGCAGATAAACAATTAATAAACGATTAAAAATTGCGTTTTATGCTTTTTTAGCGTTAAAACGCGATCAAAAGACGCAATAGTGCTGTTACTAAAATAATCATTTTCAAGCATTTTAGATCGTTGAAATCGTTCAAATAGACGCAATATTAATAAAAACGAATAAAAAAAATTTCGTCGTTTTATGCTGTTTTACGCGTTAAAACGCAGATTAAAACTCAAAACGTGCTGTTTTGCTAAAATAATCATATTCAAGCATTTTAGATCGTTGAAATCGTTCAAATAGACGCAATATTAATAAAACAATAATAAAAATTTCGTCGTTTTTTGCTGTTTTACGCGTTAAAACGCAGTTTAAAAAGCTCAAAACGTGCTGTTTTGCTAAAATAAGCATTTTCAAGCATTTTAGATCGTTGAAATCGTTCAAATAGAAGCAATATTAATAAAACGAATAATAAAAATTCGTCGTTTTATGCTGTTTTACGCGTTAAAACCAGATTAAAGCTCAAAACGTGCTGTTTTGCTAAAATAACATTTTCAAGCATTTAGATCGTTGAAATCGTTCAAATAGAACAATATTAATAAAAACGAAAATAAAAATTCGTCGTTTTATGCTGTTTACGTTAAAACCAGATTAAAACTCAAAACGTGCTGTTTTGCTAAAATAAGCATTTAAGCATTTTAGATCGTTGAAATCGTTCAAATAGACGCAATATTAATAAAAACGAACATAAAAATTTCGCGTTTTATGCTGTTTTACGCGTTAAAACGCAGATTAAAGCTCAAAACGTGCTGTTTTGCTAAAATAAGCATTTTAGCATTTTAGATCGTTGAAATCGTTCAAATAGAAATATTAATAAAAACGAATAATAAAAAATTCGTCGTTTTTATGCTGTTTTACGCGTTAAAACGCAGATTAAAACTCAAAACGTGCTGTTTTGCTAAAATAATCATTTCAGCATTTTAGATCGTTGAAATCGTTCAAATAGACGCAATATTAATAAAAACGAATAATAAAAATTTCGTGTTTTATGCTGTTTACGCGTTAACGCAGTTAAACTCAAACGTGCTGTTTTTAAACCAATATTAATTAAAAACGAATATAAAAAATTTCGTCGTTTTTATGCTGTTTTACGCGTTAAAACGCAGATTAAAGCTCAAAACGTGCTGTTTTGCTAAAAAAGCATTTCAAGCATTTTAGATCGTTGAAATCGTTCAAATAGACGCAATATTAATAAAAACGAATAATAAAAATTTCGTCGTTTTATGCTGTTTTACGCGTTAAAACGCAGATTAAAGCTCAAAACGTGCTGTTTTGCTAAAATAACATTTTCAAGCATTTTAGATCGTTGAAATCGTTCAAATAGAAGCAATATTAATAAAAACGAATAATAAGAAATTCGTCGTTTTATGCTGTTTTACGCGTTAAAACGCAGATTAAACTCAAAACGTGCTGTTTTGCTAAAATAAGTCATTTTCAAGCATTTTAGATCGTTGAAATCGTTCAAATAGACGCAATATTAATAAAAACGAACAATAAAAATTCGTCGTTTTATGCTGTTTTACGCGTTAAAACGCAGATTAAAGCTCAAACGTGCTGTTTTGCTAAAATAATCATTTTTTGCATTTTAGATCGTTGAAATCGTTCAAATAGAGCAATATTAATAAAAACGAATAATAAAAATTTCGTTGTTTTATGCTGTTTTACGCGTTAAAACGCAGATTAAAGCTCAAAACGTGCTGTTTTAAGCGCAATATTAATAAAAACGAATAATAAAAATTCGTCGTTTTATGCTGTTTTACGCGTTAAAACGCAGATTAAAGCTCAAAACGTGCTGTTTTGCTAAAATAATCATTTTCAAGCATTTTAGATCGTTGAAATCGTTCAAATAGACGCAATATTAATAAAAACGAATAATAAAATTTCGTCGTTTTATGCTGTTTTACGCGTTAAAACGCAGATTAAAGCTCAAAACGTGCTGTTTTGCTAAAATAAGCATTTTTCAAGCATTTTAGATCGTTGAAATCGTTCAAATAGACGCAATATTAATAAAAACGAATAATAAAAATTCGTCGTTTTATGCTTTTTACGCGTTAAAACGCAGATTAAAGCTCAAAACGTGCTGTTTTGCTAAAATAATCATTTTCAAGCATTTTAGATCGTTGAAATCGTTCAAATAGACGCAATATTAATAAAAACGAATAATAAAAATTTCGTCGTTTTATGCTGTTTTACGCGTTAAAACGCAGATTAAAAGCTCAAAACGTGCTGTTTTGCTAAAATAAGCATTTTCAAGCATTTTAGATCGTTGAAATCGTTCAAATAGAAGCAATATTAATAAAAACGAATAATAAAAAATTCGTCGTTTTTATGCTGTTTTACGCGTTAAACGCAGATTAAAGCTCAAAACGTGCTGTTTTGCTAAAATAATCATTTTCAAGCATTTTAGATCGTTGAAATCGTTCAAATAGAAGCAATATTAATAAAAACGAATAATAAAACATTTCGTCGTTTTATGCTGTTTACGCGTTAAAACGCAGATTAAAGCTCAAAACGTGCTGTTTTGCTAAAATAATCATTTTCTAAGCATTTTAGATCGTTGAAATCGTTCAAATAGACGCAATATTAATAAAAACGAATAATAAAAATTCGTCGTTTTTATGCTGTTTTACGCGTTAAAACGCAGATTAAAAGCTCAAAACGTGCTGTTTTGCTAAAATAATCATTTTCAAGCATTTTAGATCGTTGAAATCGTTCAAATAGACGCAATATTAATAAAAACGAATAATAAAAATTTCGTCGTTTTTATGCTGTTTACGCGTTAAAACGCAGATTAAAGCTCAAAACGTGCTGTTTTGCTAAATAATCATTTTCAAGCATTTAGATCGTTGAAATCGTTCAAATAGACGCAATAAATTAATAAAACGAATAATAAAAATTCGTCGTTTTTATGCTGTTTACGCGTTAAAACGCAGATTAAAGCTCAAAACGTGCTGTTTTGCTAAAATAATCATTTTCTAAGCATTTTAGATCGTTGAAATCGTTCAAATAGACGCAATATAAATTTAAAAACGAATAATAAAAATTTCGTCGTTTTTATGCTGTTTTACGCGTTAAAACGCAGATTAAAGCTCAAAACGTGCTGTTTTGCTAAAATAAAGCATTTTCAAGCATTTTAGGTCGTTGAAATCGTTCAAATAGAGCAATATTAATAAAAACGAATAATAAAAATTCGTCGTTTTTATGCTTTTTTACGCGTTAAAACGCAGATTAAACTCAAAGACGTGCTGTTTTGCTAAAATAATCATTTTCTTGCATTTTAGATCGTTGAAATCGTTCAAATAGACGCAATATTAATAAAAACGAATAATAAATTTCGTTGTTTTATGCTGTTTTACGCGTTAAAACGCAGATTAAACTCAAAACGTGCTGTTTTACTAAAATAAGCATTTCAAGCATTTTAGGTCGTTGAAATCGTTCAAATAGACGCAATATTAATAAAAACGAATAATAAAATTCGTCGTTTTTATGCTGTTTTACGCGTTAAAACGCAGATTAAAGCTCAAAACGTGCTGTTTTCTAAAATAACATTTTCAAAGCATTTTAGATCGTTGAAATCGTTCAAATAGACGCAATATTAATAAAAACGAATAATAAAATTCGTCGTTTTTATGCTGTTTTACGCGTTAAAACGCAGATTAAAGCTCAAAACGTGCTGTTTTGCTAAAATAATCATTTTCAAGCATTTTAGATCGTTGAAATCGTTCAAATAGACGCAATATTAATAAAAACGAACAATAAAAATTTCGTCGTTTTTATGCTGTTTTACGCGTTAAAACGCAGATTAAAAGCTCAAAACGTGCTGTTTTGCTAAAATAAGCATTTTAAAGCATTTTAGATTGTTGAAATCGTTCAAATAGAAGCAATATTAATAAAAACGAATAAAAAATTCGTCGTTTTATGCTGTTTTACGCGTTAAAACGCAGATTAAAGCTCAAAACGTGCTGTTTTGCTAAAATAAGCATTTTCAAGCATTTTAGGTCGTTGAAATCGTTCAAATAGAAGCAATATTAATAAAAACGAATAATAAAAAATTCGTCGTTTTATGCTGTTTTACGCGTTAAACGCAGATTAAAGCTCAAAACGTGCTGTTTTGCTAAAATTAATTTTTTGCATTTTAGATCGTTGAAATCGTTCAAATAGACGCAAATTAATAAAAACGATAATAAAAATTGTCGTTTTTATGCTGTTTTACGCGTTAAAACGCAGATTAAAGCTCAAAACGTGCTGTTTTGCTAAAATAACATTTTCAAGCATTTTAGATCGTTGAAATCGTTCAAATAGACGCAATATTAATAAAAAACGAATAAAAAAATTCGTCGTTTTATGCTGTTTTACGCGTTAAAACGCAGATTAAAAGCTCAAAACGTGCTGTTTTGCTAAAATAATCATTTTCTGCATTTTAGATCGTTGAAATCGTTCAAATAGACGCAATATTAATAAAAACGAATAATAAAAATTTCGTTGTTTTATGCTGTTTTACGCGTTAAAACGCGATTAAAGCTCAAAACGTGCTGTTTTACTAAATAAGAGCATTTTCAAGCATTTTGGAGTCGTTGAAATCGTTCAAATAGACGCAATATTAATAAAAACGAATAATAAAAATTCGTCGTTTTATGCTGTTTACGCGTTAAAACGCAGATTAAAGCTCAAAACGTGCTGTTTTGCTAAAATAATCATTTTCAAGCATTTTAGATCGTTGAAATCGTTCAAATAGACGCAATATTAATAAAAACGAATAATAAAATTTCGTCGTTTTTATGCTGTTTTACGCGTTAAAACGCAGATTAAAGCTCAAAACGTGCTGTTTTGCTAAAATAAGCATTTTCAAGCATTTTAGATCGTTGAAATCGTTCATATAGAAGCAATATTAATAAAAAACGAATAATAGAAATTCGTCGTTTTATGCTCTTTTACGCGTTAAAACGCAGATTAAAGCTCAAAACGTGCGTTTTGCTAAAATAATCATTTTCAAGCATTTTAGATCGTTGAAATCGTTCAAATAGACGCAATATTAATAAAAACGAATAATAAAATTTCGTCGTTTTTATGCTGTTTTACGCGTTAAAACGCAGATTAAAGCTCAAAACGTGCTGTTTTGCTAAAATAAGCATTTTCAACATTTTAGATCGTTGAAATCGTTCAAATAGAGCAATATTAATAAAAACGAATAATAAAAATTCGTCGTTTTTATGCTGTTTTACGCGTTAAAACGCAGATTAAAGCTCAAAACGTGCTGTTTTGCTAAAATAATCATTTTCAAGCATTTTAGATCGTTGAAATCGTTCAAATAGACGCAATATTAATAAAAAACGAATAATAAAAATTTCGTCGTTTTATGCTGTTTTACGCGTTAAAACGCAGATTAAAGCTCAAACGTGCTGTTTTTGCTAAAATAAGCATTTTCAAGCATTTTAGATCGTTGAAATCGTTCAAATAGACGCAATATTAATAAAAAACGAATAATAAAAATTCGTCGTTTTATGCTGTTTTACGCGTTAAAACGCAGATTAAAGCTCAAAACGTGCTGTTTTGCTAAAATAATCATTTTCAAGCATTTTAGATCGTTGAAATCGATCAAATAGACGCAATATTAATAAAAACGAATAATAAAATTTCGTCGTTTTGTTGTTTTATGCTGTTTTGCGTTAAAACGCAGATTAAAGCTCAAAACGTGCTGTTTTACTAAAAAAAAGCATTTTCAAGCATTTTAGGTCGTTGAAATCGTTCAAATAGACGCAAATATTAAAAAGACGAATAATAAAAAATTCGTCGTTTTTATGCTGTTTTACGCGTTAAAACGCAGATTAAACTCAAAACGTGCTGTTTTACTAAAATAATCATTTTCAAGCATTTTAGATCGTTGAAATCGTTCAAATGACGCAATATTAATAAAAACGAATAATAAAAATTTCGTGTTTTATGCTGTTTTACGCGTTAAACGCAGATTAAACTCAAAACGTGCTGTTTTGCTAAAATAGCATTTTCAATCATTTAGATCGTTGAAATCGTTCATATAGAACATATTAATAAAGAATAATAAGAAATTCGCGTTTTATGCTGTTTTACGCGTTAAAACGCGTTAAGCTCAAAAATGCTTTTAGCTTTAAAATAATCATTTTAAGCATTTTAATCGTGAAATCGTTAAAAGACGAATATTAATAAAATCGTGTTATATATGTTTTGTTTTAACGCGTTTAACGCTTAAAACGCAGTTTAAAAATCAAAACTGCTTTTAGCTAAATAATAATTCAACATTTTAGATCTTATAAATCGATAAATAGAAATATTAATAAAAAAAATAAAAATTTCGTCGTTTTTATGCTGTTTTAGCGTTAAAACGATTAAAGCTCAAAACGTGTGTTTTCAAAATAATCATTTTTCAAGCCTTTAGATCGTTGAAAGTTCAAAAGAGCATTTTTATAAAAAACAATTTAAATTTTCGTTTTTGTATTTTACGCGTTAAAAGCAATTAAAAAACAATAAAAATTTTGTAAATTAAGCATTTTCAACATTTAGATCGTTGAAATCGTTCAAAAGAAGCTATTTTAATAAAAAAAATTAAAATTTTTTTATCGTTGATTACGTTAAAGAGATAAATTAAAAAACGATATAAAAATTGTCTTTTAATGCATTTTAACGTTAAACGATTAAGTAAAAACGGCAATATTATAAAAAATAATAAAATTTTCAGCGTTTTTAGTCGTTTAACGCGTTAAAAAGCGCAATTTAAAAAAACGATTAAAAATTTCTGTTTTCAATGCTTTTCGTTAAATCGTAGATTAAAATCAAAACTGTTATAAAAATTAGCGTTTTAAGCATTTTTTAGTCGTTAAATCGTTCAATAAAAGATATTAATAAAAAAATAATATTTAATCTTTTTATCGTTTTAGCGTTAAAACGCAATTAAACCAAAATAAGTTTTAATAAAATAATAATTTCAGCGTTTTAAGTCGTTTAAATCAAAACGTGTTGCATAAAATAATATAAATTTGTCGTTTATATCTATTACGCTTAAAAAAGATTAAATAAAATCTGTTTTTAAAATATTCGCTTTTAAGCACTTTAACGTTAAATCGTCAAATTAGACTCAAATAATAAACGAATATAAAAATTTTGTTTTATATCTTTAAATCGTTAAAAACAATTAAATAAAACGTGCTGTTTAAAATTCTTTTAGCTTTTAGCAAGTAATAAAATCTTTCAAAATAGACGATTTATAAAAAATAATAAAATTTCAATGTTTATGATTTACGGTTAAAACGAGATTAAAAATCGAAATTTTTGCTATTAAGTTTTAAGCATTTAAATCGTTTAAATCTCAAAAGATGAAATTTAAAAAAACGAATAATAAAAATTTAAATTTTTCTGTTTTACGCGTTAAAACGCAGATTAAAAGCAATAAGCAATCTGCTGTTTCAAATTATATCAACATTTTAGATCTTAAATCGTTAAATAACGATTTAATAAAAAGATAATAAAAATTTAATTTTGTTTTACGTTAAAACGCAGATTAAAAGCCAAAAAGTAAACTGTTTTGCTAAAATAATCATTTTCAAGCATTTTAGATCGTTGAAATCGTTCAAATAGAAGAAATATTATTAAAAACGAATAATAAAAATTCGTCTTTTTTATGCTGTTCTTACGCGTTAAAACGCAGTTTAAAAACTAAAAACGTGCTGTTTTGCTAAAATAATCATATTCAACATTTTAGATCGTTGAAATCGTTCAAATAGACGCAATATTAATAAATAACGAATAATAAAAATTTCGTCGTTTTATGCTGTTTTACGCGTTAAAACGCAGTTTAAAAAGCTCAAAACGTGCTTTTTTTGCTAAAATAATCTTTTTTAAGCACTTTAGATCGTTGAAATCGTTCAAAGCGCAATATTAATAAAAACGAATTATAAAAATTTCGTCTTTTTTATGCTGTTTACGCGTTAAAACGCGGATTAAAGCTCAAAACGTGCTGTTTTGCTAAAATAATCATTTTCAAGCATTTTAGATCGTTGAAATCGTTCAAATAGCGCAATATTAATAAAAACGAATAATAAAAATTTCGTCGTTTTATGCTGTTTTACGCGTTAAAACGCGATTAAAGCTCAAAACGTGCTGTTTTGCAAAAATAATCATTTTAAGCATTTTAGATCGTTGAAATCGTTCAAATAGACGCAATATTAATAAAAAACGAATAATAAAAATTTCGTCTTTTTTATGCTGTTTTACGCGTTAAAACGTAGATTAAAGCTCAAAACGTGCTGTTTTGCTAAAATAAGCATTTTCAAGCATTTTAGATGTTGAAATCGTTCAAATAGAAGCAATATTAAAAAAAAAACGAATAAAAAAATTCGCCGTTTTTATGCTTTTTTACGCGTTAAAACGCAGTTTAAAAAGCTCAAAACGTGCTGTTTTGCTAAAATAATCATTTTCAAGCATTTTAGATCGTTGAAATCGTTCAAATAGACGCAAATATTAATAAAAACGAATAATAAAATTTCGTCTTTTTTATGTGTTTTACGCGTTAAAACGCAGATTAAACTCAAAAGGGCTTGTTTTGCTAAAATAACATTTCAAGCATTTAGATCGTTGAAATCGTTCAAATAGAGCAATATTAATAAAAACGAATAAAAAAAAATTTCGCCGTTTTATGCTGTTTTACGCGTTAAACGCAGATTAAAGCTCAAAACGGCTGTTTTGCTAAAATAAGCATTTTCAAGCATTTTAGATCGTTGAAATCGTTAAAATAAAAGCAATATTAATAAAAACGAATAATAAAAATTCGTCGTTTTATGCTTTTTTACCGTTAAAACGCAGATTAAAGCTCAAAACGTGCTGTTTTGCTAAAATAATCATTTTCAAGCATTTTAGATCGTTGAAATCGTTCAAAATAGACGAAATATTAATAAAAACGAAAATAAAATTTCGTGTTTTATGCTGTTTTACGCTTTAAAAACGCAGATTAAAAGCTCAAAACGTGCTGTTTTGCTAAAATAAGCTTTTTTCGCATTTTAGATCGTTGAAATGTTCAAATAGAAAAATATTAAAAAAAAAGAAAAAAAAAAAATTGTCTTTTTTTATGCTTTTTTACCGTTAAAACGCAGTTTAAAAACTCAAAAGGGCTGTTTTGCTAAAATAATCATTTCAAGCATTTTAGATCGTTGAAATCGTTCAAATAGACGCAATATTAATAAAACAATAATAAAAATTTCGTCGTTTTATGCTGTTTTACGCGTTAAAACGCAGATTAAAACTCAAAACGTGCTGTTTTGCTAAAATAAGCATTTTCAAGCATTTTAGATCGTTGAAATCGTTCAAATAGAAGAAATATTAATAAAAACGAATAATAAAATTTGTCGTTTTTATGCTGTTTTACGCGTTAAAACGCAGATTAAAGCTCAAAACGTGCTGTTTTGCTAAAATAATCATATTCAAGCATTTTAGATCGTTGAAATCGTTCAAATAGACGCAATATTAATAAAAACGAATAATAAAAATTTCGTCGTTTTATGCTGTTTTACGCGTTAAAACGCAGTTTAAAAAGCTCAAAACGTGCTGTTTTGCTAAAATAATCATTTTCAAGCACTTTCAGATCGTTGAAATCGTTCAAATAGACGCAATATTAAAAAAAACGAATAAAAAAAATTTCGTCGTTTTTATGCTGTTTTACGCGTTAACATGCAGATTAAAGCTCAAAACGTGCTTTTTTTGCTAAAATAACATTTTCAAGCATTTTAGATCGTTGAAATCGTTCAAATAGAAGCAATATTAATAAAAACGAATAATAAAAATTCGTCGTTTTATGCTGTTTTACGCGTTAAAACGCAGATTAAAGCTCAAAACGTGCTGTTTTGCTAAAATAATCATTTTCAAGCATTTTAGATCGTTGAAATCGTTCAAATAGACGCAATATTAATAAAAACGAACAATAAAAATTTCGTCGTTTTTATGCTGTTTTACGCGTTAAAACGCAGATTAAAGCTCAAAACGTGCTGTTTTGCTAAAATAAGCATTTTCAAGCATTTTAGATCGTTGAAATCGTTCAAATGGAAGCAATATTAATAAAAACGAATAATAAAAATTCGTCGTTTTTATGCTGTTTTACGCGTTAAAACGCAGATTAAAAGCTCAAAACGTGCTGTTTTGCTAAAATAATCATTTTCAAGCATTTTAGATCGTTGAAATCGTTCAAATAGACGCAATATTAATAAAAACGAATAATAAAAATTTCGTCGTTTTATGCTTTTTTACGCGTTAAAACGCAGATTAAAATCAAAACGTGCTGTTTTGCTAAAATAAGATTCTCAAGCATTTTAGATCGTTGAAATCGTTCAAATATACGCAATATTAATAAAAACAAATAATAAAAATTCGTCGTTTTTTATGCTGTTTACGCGTTAAAACGCAGATTAAAGCTCAAAACGTGCTGTTTTGCTAAAATAATCTTTTTTCAAGCATTTTTAGATCGTTGAAATCGTTCAAATAGACGCAATATTAATAAAACGAATAATAAAATTTCGTCTTTTTTATGCTGTTTTACGCGTTAAAACGCAGATTAAAGCTAAAAAACGTGCTGTTTTGCTAAAATAAGCATTTTCAAGCATTTTAGATCGTTGAAATCGTTCAAATAGAAGAAATATTAAAAAAAAACAATAAAAAAAAATTCGTCTTTTTTATGCTTTTTTTACGCGTTAAAACGCAGATTAAAGCTCAAAACGTGCTCTTTGCTAAAATAATCATATTCAAGCATTTTAGATCGTTGAAATCGATCAAATAGACGCAATATTAATAGAAAACGAATAAAAAAAAATTTCGTCGTTTTATGCTGTTTTACGCGTTAAAACGCAGATTAAAGCTCAAAACGTGCTGTTTTGCTAAAATAATCATTTTCAAGCACTTTAGATCTTTGGGAAATCGTTCAAATAGGCGCAATATTAATAAAACGAATAAAAAAAATTCGTCGTTTTTATGCTGTTTTACGCGTTAAACGCAGTTTAAAAGCTCAAAACGTGCTGTTTTGCTAAATAATCATTTTCTAGCATTTTGATCTTTGGGGAAATCGTTCAAATAGACGCAATATTAATAAAAACGAATAATAAAAATTTCGTCGTTTTATGCTGTTTTACGCGTTAAAACGCAGATTAAAGCTCAAAACGTGCTTTTTTTGCTAAAATAAGCATTTCAAGCTTTTTTAGGTCGTTGAAATTGTTCAAATAGCCCGCAATATTAATAAAACGAATAATAAAAATTCGTCGTTTTTATGCTGTTTTACGCGTTAAAACGCAGATTAAAAGCTCAAAACGTGCTGTTTTGCTAAAATAATCATCTTCAAGCATTATAGATCGTTGAAATCGTTCAAATAGACGCAATATTAATAAAAACGAATAATAAAATTCGTCGTTTTATGCTGTTTTACGCGTTAAAACGCAGATTAAAACTCAAAACGTGCTGTTTTGCTAAAATAAACATTTTCAAGCATTTTAGATCGTTGAAATCGTTCAAATAAAAGCAATATTAATAAAAACGATAAAAAAAATTCGTCGTTTTATGCTGTTTTACGCGTTAAAACGCAGATTAAAAGCTCAAAACGTGCTGTTTTGCTAAAATAATCATTTTCAAGCATTTTAGATCGTGAAATCGTTCAAATAGACGCAATATTAATAAAAACGAACAATAAAAAATTTCGTCGTTTTTATGCTGTTTTACGCGTTAAACGCAGATTAAAGCTCAAAACGTGCTGTTTTTGCTAAAAAAAAATTTTTCAAAGACGCAATATTAATAAAACGAATAATAAAATTTGTCGTTTTTATGCTGTTTTCGCTAAAATATTAAAAGTAAAAACGTGTGTTTTGCTAAAATAAGCATTTTCAAGCATTTTAATCGTTGAAATCGTTCAAATAGAGCATATTAATAAAAACGAATAATAAAAATTTCGCGTTTTATGCTGTTTTAACGGTTAAAACGCAGATAAATCAAAACGTGCTTTTTTAAAAAATCTTTTCAAATTTTAGATCGTTGAAATCGTTCAAATAGCGCAATATTAATAAAAACGAATATAAATAAATCTTCATTTTAGCTTTTTACTTAAAAAACGAATTAAAGTAAAATTTGCTGTTTTTAATGCGTTTTCCTTAAATTTTAGATAAGTCAAATCGTTCAAATAGACAATTTTAATTAAGATTAAAAATCGTCATTAGTACTTAATAAAAGAACAATAAAAATTCGCGTTTTTGCTTTTTGCTTAAAATTCAGCATTTAAAGCTAAAATCGTTTTGCTAAAATAACATTTTAAATTTTGATCGTTGAAATCGTCATTAACGCATTTATAAAAACAAAATAAAAATTTAACTTTTTTTTTTTCGCGTTAAAAGTAGATAACTCAAAATTGTTGTTTTCAAATAACATTTTAAATTTTAGATGATGAAATCGTTCAAATAGCGTTTATTATAAAACGAATTAAAATTGTTAATTTACTGTTTTACGTTAAAATAGATTAAAGCTCAAAACTTTTTTGTACATTAAATCATTTTCAAATTATAGACGAATATTAAATAAAGAATAATAAAAATTCGATTATTTATGCTGTTTTACGCGTTAAAACGCGTTAAAAGCTCAAAAGCTGTTTTTGCTAAAATAATCATTTTCAAGCATTTAGATCGTTGAAATCGTTCAAATAGACGCAATATTAATAAATAACGAATAATAAAAATTTCGTCGTTTTTTTGTTTTACGCGTTAAAACGCGATTAACTCAAAACTGCTGTTTTGCTAAAATAATCATTTTAAGCATTTTAGATCGTTGAAATCGTTCAAATAGACAATATTAATAAAACGAATTAAAAAATTCGTCGTTTTTAGTTTTACGCGTTAACAAACAGTAATGTTCAAAATGCTTTTCAAATAATACATTTTAACATTTATAGATCGTTAAATCGTTATAAATAACAATTAAATAAAAATATAAAATTTCCGTTTCTGATTATTAAAACGTGCTTTTTGCTAAAAATCTTAAAAGATTTGTTTTTAAAAATTTCAAATACTTTTAAAACGTTTAAATCGTTAAATGCGTTTAAGCTAAAAACGGAATAAAAATTCTTTTAATCATGTTTTTGCTTAAAAACAATTTAATAATAGATCGTTAAATGCTAAATAATCATTTATAAAGCATTTTATTTAAATCGTTAAATAGCTTTTTATAAAAAATAATAAAAATTCGTTTTAATGCTTACAAAAGCATTTAAAATTAAAACGTCTGTTTTCTAAATAAGCATTTTATAATTAATCGTAAATCTCTTTTAAGCTAATATTAATAAAACGATAATAAAATTTCGTTTTATGCTTATACTTATAAAGAGATTAAAATCTCGAAATCGTTCTATTTTGCTAAAATAAATTTAAAGCATTTAAACGTTGAAATCGTTTTAAGACTTTTTATCTTAAAAACAGATAAAAAATTCGTGTGTTTATAATATTCGTCGTTAAAAGCTTTTAAAAGTTAAACGTCGTTTCAAAAAGCAAATTTTGATAAATAGAATTTGCATTTTAATGTTTACATTAAAAAACGAATTAATAAAACGTTTTTTTAAATTAGCTTTTCGTTTTACGCTTAAAACGAGATTAAAACTCAAACGTGCTGTTTTGCTAAATAAGCATTTTCAAGCATTTTAGATCGTTGAAATCGTTCAAATAGACGCAATATTAATAAAAACGAATAATAAAAATTCGTCGTTTTTATGCTGTTTTACGCGTTAAAACGCAGATTAAAGCTCAAAACGTGCTGTTTTTAAAAATAATCATTTTCAAGCATTTTAGATCGTTGAAATGTTCAATAAACGCAATATTAATAAACGAATATAAAATTTTCGTCGTTTTATGCTGTTTTACGCTTAAAACGCAGATTAAAAGCTCAACATGCTTTTTCTAAAATAAGCATTTTCAAGCATTTTAGATCGTTGAAATCGTTCAAATAGACGAATATTAAAAAAAACGAATAATAAAATTCGTCGTTTTTATGCTGTTTTACGCGTTAAAACGCAGATT
The DNA here is from genome assembly GCF_025399875.1 of Dalotia coriaria. NCBI lineage: Eukaryota > Metazoa > Arthropoda > Insecta > Coleoptera > Staphylinidae > Dalotia > Dalotia coriaria. Next base: position 1,466 of record NW_027046381.1, on the reverse strand, counting down.
AAAGCTCAAAACGTGCTGTTTTGCTAAAAATAATCATTTTCAAGCATTTTAGATCGTTGAAATCGTTCAATAGACGCAATATTAATAAAACGAATAATAAAATTTCGTCGTTTTATGCTGTTTTACGCGTTAAAACGCAGATTAAAGCTCAAAACGTCTGTTTTGCTAAATAATAATCATTTCAAGCATTTTAGATCGTTGAAATCGTTCAAATAGATAATATTAATAAAAACGAATATAAAAATTCTGTCGTTTTATGCTGTTTTTACGCGTTAAAACGCAGATTAAAAGCTCAAAACGTGCTGTTTTGCTAAAATAACATTTTCAAGCATTTTAGATCGTTGAAATCGTTCAAATAAAACGCAATATTAATAAAACGAATAATAAAATTCTGTCGTTTTAGCTGTTTTACGCGTTAAAACGCAGATTAAAGCTCAAAACGTGCTTTTTTGCTAAAATAATGCATTTTCAAGCATTTTAGATCTTGAAATCGTTCAAATAGATTCAATATTAATAAAAACAAATAATAAAAAATTTCGTCGTTTTTATGCTTTTTACGCGTTTAAACGTGATTTAAAGCTCAAAAGGGCTGTTTTGCTAAAATAAGCATTTTCAAGCATTTTAGATCGTTGAAATCGTTCAAATAGAGCAATATTAATAAAAACGAATATATAAAATTCGTCGTTTTTATGCTGTTTTACGTTAAAACGCAGATTAAAGCTCAAAACGTGCTGTTTTGCTAAAATAATCATTTTCAAGCATTTTAGATCGTTGAAATCGTTCAAATAGACGCAATATTAATAAAAACGAATAATAAAAATTTCGTCGTTTTATGCTGTTTTACGCGTTAAAACGCAGATTAAAGCTCAAAACGTGCTGTTTTGCTAAAATAAGCATTTTCAAGCATTTTAGATCGTTGAAATCGTTCAAATAGAGCAATATTAATAAAAACGAATAATAAAAATTCGTCGTTTTATGCTTTTACGCGTTAAAACGCAGATTAAAGCTCAAAACGTGCTTTTTTCTAAAATAATCATTTTCAAGCATTTTAGATCGTTGAAATCGTTCAAATAGAGAATTAAAAAAAGAATAATAAAAAATTTCGTCGTTTTATGCTGTTTTACGCGTTAAAACGCAGATTAAAGCTCAAAACGTGCTGTTTTGCTAAAATAACATTTTCAAGCATTTTAGATCGTTAAATCGTTCAAATAGACGCAATATTAATAAAAACAATAATAAAATACCGTCGTTTTTGCTGTTTTACGCGTTAAACGCGATTAAAGCTCAAACGTGCTGTTTTGCTAAAATAACATTTTCAAGATTTTAGATCGTTGAAATCGTTCAAATAGAAGCAATATTAATAAAACGAATAAAAAAAAATTTGTCGTTTTTATGTTTTTTTCCGTTAAAACCCAGTTAAACTCAAAAGCTGTTTTGCTAAAATAATCATTTTCAAGCATTTTGAT
>NW_027046380.1:0-26387 GCF_025399875.1 Dalotia coriaria | reverse complement strand
GCCTGTTTTTTTTAAATCGTTAAGAAATCGTAAGCTTTTAAGCTTTTATCGTAACGCGGGGGAAGCAATTATAAAGGTTAAAAATGCTTTTAGCTTTTACCGAAAAAACCTTAAAAGCGAAATTTAAGAAAATAAGTTTCAGCTTTATGACGCGTTAAACGTTAAATAAAACTGCTTTTAAAAAACAATAATAAAAATTTAATTCGTTTTACGTTAATACGCTTAAAAGTAAAACGTTCAAAAATCGTTTTAGTTTTAGATTTAACACTTAAAAGGAAAATTTAAAAAAGCATTTAGATAAAAATCGTTAATCGTTTTAGCGTTACGCAATTAAAACCGAAAAGCTTTCAAATGCTTTTCGCTTAAAAGAATTTGCAACTTCAAATGCTGAATTTTAAATAAACAATATTATAAAAATCGTTAAAATTTAGTTTTAGCTTTAAGCTAAAACCGATTAAAGCAAATGTTTTTAGCTTTTAAAATGCATTTAAGTTCAAATCGTGAAATTTTAAAAAAAAGAAATTTATTTAATTTGAAATCCGTTAAAACGCATATTAAGTAAAAAGGATTAAGCTCAAAATTTTTTATAAGCGTTTTAATTAAAAAAAGGAAATTGTTAAAAAAAATAATAAAAATTTACTTTTAATGTTTCTTTAGAAGAAATTAAAAAAAAAGTACGTTTTAGTGTTTTAGCGTTAAAAGCGATAACTTCAAATAGAGTTGAAATTTTAAAAGATAAAAATTTTACGTTTATATGTTTTCGTTAAGATTTACCAAAAGCTGAATAAGCTAAAATAGCTTTTTGCTAATAAGCATTAAAGCTTCAAACGTGAATTTAAAAAAGCAATTAAAATTAATCTAAAATTTCGTGGTTATATTATAAAAGAGTTAAAACCAAAATGCTATGCTGTTTTGCAAAATAAGCATTTTCAAGATTTAAAGTTGAAATCGTTCAAAAAGCAATAAATAAAAACGATATAAAATCTGTCGTTTTATGCTTAATATTAAAAAAAAATAAAAAGCTGTTTTGCTAAAATAAGATTTAAGCAATTTGAATCGTTGTCTCAAATAGACGCAATTTAAAAAAACGAATAAAAAATTCCGTTTTATCTTTTTACGTTAAAACGAATTAAAGCTCAAAACGTGCTGTTTTGCTAAAATAAATTTTCAAGATTTTAGATCGTTGAAACGTTAAATAAAAAATAATATTAAACGATAATAAAATTCGTCGTTTTGGGCTTTACGCGTTAAAACGCAATAAACTCAAAATGCTTTTGCTAAAATAGCATTTCAAGATTTTAGATCGTGAAATCTTTAAATGGGTCAATAAAAAAAAAAAAATAAAAATTTCGTTTATCGTTTTACCGTTAAAAGCAATTAAAACTCAAAAATGCTTTTTAAATAAGATTTTAGCATTTAGATCGTTGAAATGTCAAAAGAGCAATATTAAAAAACGAATAACAAAAATTTCGTCGTTTTATGCTGTTTTACGCGTTAAAACGCAGATTAAAGCTCAAACGTGCTGTTTTGCTGCTAAAATAAGTATTTTCAAGCATTTTATCGTTGAAATCGTTCAAATAGACGCAATATTAATAAAACGAATAATAAAAAAATTTCTGTCGTTTTTATGTTGTTTACGCGTTAAAACGCAGATTAAAGCTCAAAACGTGCTGTTTTGCTAAAATAAGTATTTTCAAGCATTTTAGATCGTTGAAATCGTTCAAATATTAACATAACGCCGCACCGACAATAAAAATTCGTCGTTTTATGCTGTTTACGCGTTAAACGCAGATTAAAAGCTCAAAACGTGCTGTTTTGCTAAAATAAGCATTTTCAAGCATTTTAGATCGTTGAAATCGTTCAAATAGACGCAATAAAAATAAAAACGAATAATAAAATTTCATCGTTTTTATGTTGTTTACGCGTTAAAACGCTGATTAAAGCTCAAACGTGCTGTTTTGCTAAAATAAGCATTTTCAAGCATTTTAGATCGTTGAAATCGATCAAATAGAAGCAATATTAATCAAAACAAATAATAAAAAAATTCGTCGTTTTATGCGCTGTTTTACGCGTTAAAAACGTAGATTAAAGCTCAAACGTGCTGTTTGCTAAAAATAAGCATTTTCAAGCATTTTAGATCGTTGAAATCGTTCACAGACGCAATAAAAATAAAAACGAATAATAAAAATTTCGTCGTTTTATGCTGTTTTACGCGTTAAAACGCAGAATAAGCTCAAACGTGCTGTTTTGCTAAAATAAGCATTTTCAAGCATTTTAGGATCGTTGAAATCGTTCAAATAGACGCAATATTACCAAAAACGAATAATAAAAATTTCGTCGTTTTATGCCGTTTTACGCGTTACACGCAGATTAAAAGCTCAAACGTATTGTTTTGCTAAAATAAGCATTTTCAAGCATTTTAGATCGTTGAAATCGTCTAAATAGACGCAATAAAAATAAAACGAATAATAAAAATTTCGTCGTTTTTGCTGTTTACCTTAAACGCAGAATAAAGCCCAAATGTGCTGTTTTGTTAAAATAAGCATTTTCAAGCATTTTGTGAACGTTGAAATCGTTCAAATAGACGCAATATTAATAAAAACGAATAATAAAATTCTCTGTCGTTTTATAAGCGTTTTACGCGTTAAAACGCAGATTAAAGCTCAAAACGTTGTTTTGCTAAAATAAGCTTTTTTCAAGCATTTTAGATCGTTGAAATCGTTCAAATAGAAGCATTAATAAAAACGAATAATAAAAAATCGTCGTTTTATGTTGTTTTACGCGTTAAAACGCAGATTAAAGCCTGTGTTGCGCGCTGTTTTTGCCAAAATACATTTTCAAGCATTTTAGATCGTTGAAATCGTTCAAATAGACGCAATAAAAAATAAAAACGAATAATAAAATTTCGTCGTTTTATGCTGTTTTACTCGTTAAACGCAGAATAAAAGCCCAAATGTGCTGTTTGTTGCGTTACATTAAGCATTTTAGAACGTTGAAATCGTTCAAATAACGCAATATTAATAAAACGAATAATAAAATTTCGTCGTTTTATGCTGTTTTACGCGTTAAAAACGCAGATTAAAGCTCAAACGTGCTGTTTTGCTAAAAATAAGCATTTTCAAGCATTTTAGATCGCTGAAATCGTTCAAATAGAAGTAATATTAATAAAAACGAATAATAAAAATTCGTCGTTTTTATGCTGTTTTACGCGTTAAAACGCAGATTAAAGCCCGTGCTGCGCTGTTTGCTAAAATAAGCATTTTCAAGCATTTTAGATCGTTAAAATCGTTCAAATAGATGCAATATTAATTAAAACAATAATAAAAATTCTCGTCGTTTTATGCAGTTTTACGCGTTAAAAACGCAGATTAAAAGCTCAAACGTGGTGTTTTGCTAAAATAAGCATTTTTAAGCATTTAGATCGCTGGAACCGTTCAAATAGAAGCAATATTAATAAAAAACCTAAATACAAAAAATTCGTCGTTTTATGCTGTTTTACGTTAAAACGCAGATTAAAGCTCAAAAACGCGCTGTTTAGCCAAAATAAGTATATTTTCAAGCATTTTAGATCGTTGAAATCGTTCAAATAGAAGCACATAATAAAAAAACGAATAATAAAAAATTCGTCGTTTTATGTTGCTTTACGCGTTAAAACGCAGATTAAAGCTCAAAACGTGCCGTTTTTGCTAAAATAAGCATTTTAAAGCATTTTAGATCGCTGGAAATCGTTCGTACGGACGCAATATTAATAAAAACGCAATAATAAAAATTTCCTGTCGTTTTTATGCTGTTTTACGCGTTAAAAACGCAGACAGCTCAAAAACGTGCTGTTTTGCTAAAATAAGCATTTTCTGCCATTTTGTATCGTTGAAATCGTTCAAATAGACGCAATAAAATAAAAACGAATAATAAAATTTCGTCGTTTTATGCTGTTTTACGCGTTAAATCGCAGAATAACAAAGCTCAAAACGTGCTGTTTTGCTGTACAGGCATTTTCAAGCATTTTAGATCGTTGAAATCGTTCACAAATAGACGCAATATTAATAAAAACGAATAATAAAATTTCGTCGTTTTTATAGCTGTTTTTTACGCGTTAAAACGCAGATTAAAAGCTCAAAAACGTGCTGTTTTGCTACAAAATAAGCATTTTCAAGCATTTTAGATCGTTGAAATCGTTCAAATAGAAGCAATATTAATAAAAACGAATAATAAAAATTCGTCGTTTTTATGCTGTTTTACGCGTTAAAAACGCAGATTAAAGCTCAAAACGTGCTGTTTTGCTAAATAAGCATTTTCAAGCATTTTAGATCGCTGAAATCAAACCAAATAGACGCACAATAAAAATAAAAAACGAATAATAAAAATTTCGTCGTTTTGCTGTTTTACGCGTTAAAACGCAGAATAAAAGCTCACAAACGTGTTGTTTTGCTAAAATAAGTATTTTCAAGCATTTTAGATCTTTGAAATCGTTCAACAGACGCAATATTAATAAAAACGAATAATAAAATTCTGTCGTTTTATGCTGTTTTACGCGTTACGCAGATTAAAGCTCAAAACGCTGTTTTGCTAAAATAAAGCATTTTCGCTATTTTAGATCGCTGAAGCCGTTCAAATAGACGCAATAAAATAAAAATGAATAATAAAATTTCGTCGTTTTTATGCTGTTTTACCGTTAAAACGCAGAATAAAAGCCCAAATGTGCTTTCGTTTTGTTAAAATGTTATTTTCGCTATCGCGAACGCTGGAAATCGTTCACGACGCACATTAATGTAAAAACGAATAATAAAATTTCGTCGTTTTATGCCGTTTTACGCGTTAAAAACGCAGATTAAAGCTCAAACGTGCTGTTTTGCTAAAATAAGCATTTTCAAGACGATCGTTGAAATCGTTCAATAGAAGCAATATTAATAAAAACGAATAATAAAAATTGTCGTTTTATGCTGTTTTACGCGTTAAAACGCAGATTAAAAGCTCAAAACGTGCTGTTTTGCTAAAATAAGCATTTCAAGCATTTTAGATCGTTGGAAATCGTTCAACAGACGCAATAAAATAAAACGAATAATGTACCCGTCGTTTTATGCTGTTTCACGCGTTGTGCAGAATAAAGCTCAAAACGTGCTGTTTTGCTAAAATAAGCATTTTCGCATTTTAGATCGCTGGAAATCGTTCAAATAGACGCAATATTAATTAAAACGAATAACAAAATTCCTCGTCGTTTTATGCTGTTTTACGCGTTAAAAATTGCGATTAAAGCTCAAAACGTGCCGTTTTGCTAAAATAAGCATTTTCAAGCATTTGATCGTTGAAATGTTCAATAGAAGTTAATATTAATAAAAACGGAATAATAAAAATTGTCGTTTTATGCTGTTTTACGCGTTAAAACGCAGATTAAAAGCTCAAAACGTGCTGTTTGCTAAAATAAGCATTTTCAAGCATTTTAGGATCGCTGGAAATCGTTCAACAGAAGCTAATATTAATAAAAACGAATAATAAAAATCTGTCGTTTTTATGTTGTTTTACGCGTTAAAACCGCCAGATTAAAAGCTCTCAAAACGTGCTGTTTTGCTAAAATAAGCATTTTAAAGCATTTTAGATCGTTGAAATCGTTCAAATGGACGCAATATTAATAAAAACGAATAATAAAAATTTCGTCGTTTTATGCCTTTACGCGTTAAAACGCAGATTAAAGCTCAAAACGTGCTATGTTTTGCTATAAAATAAGCATTTTCAAGCATTTTAGATCGTTGGAAATCGTTCAAATAGACGCAATAAAATAAAAACAAATAATAAAAATTTCGTCGTTTTTATGCTGTTTTTACGCGTTAAATCGCGGCGAATAAAGCTCAAAACGCGCTGTTTTGCTAAAATAAGCATTTTTCAAGCATTTTAGATCGTTGAAATCGTTCAAATAGACGCAATATTAATAAAAACGAATACGCCAAATTTCGTCGTTTTTATGCTGTTTTACGCGTTAAAACGCAGATTAAAGCTCAAAACGTGCTGTTTCGGCGTAAGCATTTTCAAGCATTTTAGATCGCTGGAAATCGTTCAAATAGAAGCAATATTAATAAAACGAAATAATAAAATTCGTCGTTTTATGCTGTTTCTACGCGTTAAAACGCAGATTAAAGCTCAAAACGTGCTGTTTTGCTAAAATAAGCATTTTCGGGCATTTTAGATCGTTGAATCGTTCAAATAGACGCAAATAAAAATAAAAACGAATAATAAAAAATTTTGCCGTTTTATGCCGGCTGTTTTACGCGTTAAACGCAGAATAAAGTTCAAAACGCGCCGTTTTGCTAAAATAAGTATTTTCAAGCATTTTAGATCGTTGAAATCGTTCAAATAGACGCAATATTAATAAAAAACGAATAATAAAATTTCGTCGTTTTATGCTGTTTTACGCGCGTTAAAACGCAGATTAAAGCTCAAAACGCTGTTTTGCTACAGCCAAGCATTTTCGCCATTTTAGATCGCTGGAAATCGTTCAAATAGAAGCAATATTAATAAAAAGAATAATAAAAAAATTCGTCGTTTTATGCTGTTTTACGCGTTAAAACGCAGATTAAAGCTCAAAACGCTGTTTTGCTAAAATAAGCATTTTCAAGCATTTTAGATCGTTGAAATCGTTCGTAACAGACGCAATAAAAATAAAACGAATAATAAAAATTTCAGTTTTAGCGTTTTACGCGTTAAAACGCGTAACAAAAGCTCCAAAAACATGCTGTTTTGCTAAAAATAAGCATTTTCAAGCATTTTGAAATCGTTGAAATCGTTCAACAGACGCAATATTAATAAAAAACGAATAATGTACCTCTCGTCGTTTTATGCTGTTTTACGCGTTAAACGCTGATTAAAGCTCAAACGCGCTGTTTTGCTGCTAAAATAAGAATTTCGCGACGATCGCTGGAAATCGTTCAAATAGAAGCCAAAATTAATAAAAAAAACAAATAATATGTACCCGTCGTTTTATATGTTTTACGCGTTAAAACGCAGATTAAAGCTAAAACGTGCTGTTTCCTTTGCTAAAATAAGCATTTTCAAGCATTTTAGACGTTGAAATCGTTCAAATAGACGCAATATTAATAAAAAAACGAATAAAAAATTCGTCGTTTTATGCTGTTTTACGCGTTAAACGCAGATTAAAGCTCAAAACGTGCTGTTTTGCGTATTAAAATAAGCATTTTCGCTACATTTGTATCGCTGAAATCGTTCAAATAGGCTACTATTACAAAAACCGAATAATGGGGAAAAAAATTGTCGTTTTATGCTGTTTTACGCGCGTTAAAACGCAGATTAAAGCTCACAAACGTGCTGGTTTTGCTAAAATGCTATTTCAAGCATTTTAGATCGTTGAAATCGTTCAAATAGACGCAATAAAAATAAAAAACGAATAATAAAAAATTTCGTCGTTTTATGCTGTTTTACGCGCTAAACGCTGATTAAAGCTCAAACGTGCTGTTTTGCTAAAATAAGCATTTTTACATTTTAGACTGAAATCGATCAAATAGAAGCAATATTAATCAAAACAAATAATAAAATTCGTCGTTTATGCTGTTTTACGCTTAAACGTAGATTAAAAGCTCAAAACGTGCTGTTTTGCTAAAATAAGCATTTTCAAGCATTTGCATCGTTGACATCGTTCAAATAGACGCAATAAAAATAAAAACGTACTATTAAAAATTTCGTCGTTTTATGTTGTTTTACGCGTTAAAACGCAGAATAAAGCTCAAACGTGCTGTTTTGCTAAAATAAGCATTTTCAAGCATTTTAGATCGTTGAAATCGTTCAAATAGATAATAATATTAATAAAAACGAATAATAAAAATTTCGTCGTTTTATGCTGTTTTACGCGTTAATACGCAGATTAAGCTCAAACGTGCTGTTTTGCTAAAAATAAGCATTTTCAAGACGATCGTTGAAGTCGTTCAAATAGACGCAATAAAAATAAAAACGAATAATAAAATTTCGTCGTTTTTATGCTGTTTTACCTGTTAAGCAAACGCAGAATAAAGCCCAAAATGTGCTGTTTTGTTAAAATAAGCATTTTCAAGCATTTTATGAACGTTGGAAAACGTTCAAATAGACGCAATATTAATAAAAAACGAATAATAAAAATTTCACGTTTTTATGCTGTTTTACGCGTTAAAAAAACGGTGATTAAAAGCTCAAACGTGCTGTTTTGCTAAAATAAGCATTTTCAAGCATTTTAGATCGTTGAAATCGTTCAAATAGAAGTTAAATATTATAAAAACGAATAATAAAAATTCGTCGTTTATGCTGTTTTACGCGTTAAAAACGCAGATTAAAGCTCAAAACGTGCTGTTTTGCTAAAAATAAGCATTTTCAAGCATTTTAGATCGTTGAAATCGTTCAACAGACGCAATATTAATAAAAACGAATATCAAAATTTCGTCGTTTTATGCTGTTTTACGTTAAAACGCAGAATAAAAGCTCAAACGTGCTGTTTTGCTAAAATAAGCATTTTCAAGCATTTTAGATCGTTGGAAATCGTTCAAATAGAAGCAAAAATTAATAAAAACAAATAATAAAAAATTCGTCGTTTTATGCGGTTTTACGCGTTAAACGCAGATTGCGCTCAAAACGTGCTGTTTTGCTAAAATAAGCATTTTCAATCATTTTAGATCGCTGAAATCGTTCAAATAGAAGCAATATTAATAAAATAGAATAATAAAAAATTGTCGTTTTATGCTGTTTTACGCGCGTTAAAACGCAGATTAAAGCTCAAAAAACGTGCTGTTTTGCTAAAATAAGCATTTTCAAGCATTTTAGATCGCTGGAAATCGTTCGCAGAAGCAATATTAATAAAAACGAATAATAAAAAATCTTCGTCGTTTTATGCTGTTTTACGCGTTAAAACGCAGATTAAAGCTCAAAACGCTGTTTTGCTAAAATAAGCATTTTCGCTTTTAGATCGCTGAAATCGTTCAACAGACGCAATATAACGATATAATGTACCTTCGTCGTTTTATGCTGTTTTACGCGTTAAAACGCAGAATAAAAGCTCAAAACGTGCTGTTTGCTAAAATAAGCATTTTCTAAGCATTTTAGATCGTTGAAACTGTTCAAATAGACGAAATATTAATAAAAACGAATAATAAAAATTTCGTCGTTTTATGTTGTTTTACGCGTTAAAACGCAGATTAAAGCTCTCAAACGTGCTGTTTTGCTAAAATAGCATTTTCAAGCATTTTAGATCGTTGAAATCGTTCAAATAGAAGCAATATTAATAAAACGATTAATAAAAATTCGTCGTTTTATGCTGTTTTACGTTAAACGCAGATTAAAGCTCAAAACGTGCTGTTTGCTAAAATAAGCATTTTCAAGCATTTTAGACGCTGAAATCGTTCAACAGACGTGCAATATTAATAAAAACGAATAATAAAAATTCTGTCGTTTTATGCTGTTTTACGCGTTAAACGCTGGATTAAAGCTCAAAACGTGCTGTTTTGCTAAATAAGCATTTTCAAGCATTTTAGATCGCTGGAAACTGTTCCAACAGACGCAATATTAATAAAAACGAATACTGTGCAATTCGTCGTTTTATGTTGTTTTAGGCGTTAAAACGCAGATTAAAGCTCAAAACGTAATTGTTATGCTAAAATACATTTTCAAGCATTATATAGATCGTTGAAATCGTTCAAATAGAAGCAATATTAATAAAAAACGAATAATAAAAAATTTCTGCCGTTTTATGCTGTTTTACGCGTTAAAACGTTATGACTGTGCTCAAAACGTGCTGTTTTGCTAAAATACTAAGCATTTTAGGATCGTTGAAATCGTTCAAATAGAAGCAATATTAATAAAAACGAATAATAAAAATCTGTCGTTATTATGCTGTTTTACGTTATTAAAACGCAGATTAAAGCTCAAAAACGTGCTGTTTCGCTGCTAAAATAAGCATTTTCTGCCATTTTAGATCGTTGAAATCGTTCAAATAGACGCAATAAAAAATAAAAAAAACGAATAATAAAAATTCCCTGTCGTTTTATGCTGTTTTACGCGTTAAAACGCAGATTAAAGCTGAAAACGTACTGTTTTGCTGCTAAAATAAGCATTTTCGCCATTTTAGATCGTTGAAATCGTTCAAATAGACGCAATATTAATAAAAAACGAATAATGTACCTCTGTCGTTTTATGCTGTTTTACGCGTTAAACGCAGATTAAAAGCTCAAAACGTACTGTTTCTTTGCTAAAATAAGCATTTTCAAGCATTTTTTAGATCGCTGAAATCGTTCAAATAGAAGCAATATTAAATAAAAACGAATAATAAAAAATTCGTCGTTTTATGCTGTTTTACGCGCGTTAAAACGCAGATTAAAGCTCAAACGTGCTGTTTTGCTAAATAAGCATTTTCAAGCATTTTAGATCGTTGAAATCGTTCAAATAGACGCAATAAAATAAAAAACGAATAATAAAATCTTCGTCGTTTTATGCTGTTTTACGCGTTGCAAAACGCTGAATGCTCAAAACGTGCTGTTTTGCTAAAATAAGTATTTTCAAGCATTTTAGATCGTTGAAATCGTTCAACAGACGCAATATTAATAAAAACGAATAATAAAAATTTCGTCGTTTTATGCTGTTTTACGCGTTAAAACGCAGATGAAGCTCAAACGTGCTGTTTTGCTAAACAAGCATTTTCAAGCATTTTAGATCGTTGAATCTGTTCAACAGACGCAAATATTAATAAAAACGAATAATGTACCCGTCGTTTTATGCTGTTTTTACGCGTTAAACGCAGACAAAGCTCAAAACGTGCTGTTTTGCTAAAATAAGCATTTTCAAGCATTTTAGATCGCTGAAATCGTTCAAATAGAAGCTGATAATAAAAACGAATACGTCATTTTATGCTGTTTTACGTTAAAAACGCAGATTAAAGCTTAAAACGCCGTTTTGCTAAAAATACATTTTCAAAGCATTTTAGATCGTTGAAATCGTTCAAATAGAAGCAATATTAATAAAAACGAATAATAAAAAATTCGTCATTTTTATGCTGTTTTACGCTAAACGCAGATTAAAGCTCAAAACGTGCCGCTTTTGCTAAAATAAGCATTTTCAAGCATTTTAGATCGCTGGAAATCGTTCAAATAGGACGCAATAAAAATAAAAAACGAATAATAAAAATCTTCGTCGTTTTTATGCCGTTTTACGTGTTAAACGCGTGAATAAAAGCCTCAAAACGTGCTGTTTTACAAATAAGCATTTTCTGCCATTTTAGGACCGTTGAAATCGTTCAAATAGACGCAAATATTAATAAAAAAAAACGAATAATAAAATTTCGTCGTTTTATGCTGTTTTACGCGATAAAAAACGCAGATTAAAGCCTCGAAACGTGCTGTTTTGCTAAAATAAGCATTTTCGCCATTTTAGGTCGTTGAAATCGTTCAAAATAGAAGCAATATTAATAAAAACGAATAATAAAAATTCGTCGTTTTTATGCTGTTTACGCGTTAAAACGCAGATTAAAGCTCAAAACGTGCTGTTTGCTGCTAAATAAGCATTTTCAAGCATTTTAGGATCGCTGAAATCGTTCAACAGACGCACATTAATAAAAACGAATAATAAAAATTTCCCGTCGTTTTTATGTTGTTTTACGCGTTAAAACGCTGATTGCGCCTCAAAACGTGCTGTTTTGCTAAATAAGCATTTTCTCAAGCATTTTTAGATCGTTGAAATCGTTCAAATATCGCAATATTAATAAAAAACGAATACCAAAAATCTGTCGTTTTATGTTGTTTTACGCGTTCCCGCAGATTAAAGATCAAAACGTGCTTGCTTTGCAGCAGTCAAGCATTTTCAAGCATTTTAGGATCGTTGAAAATTGTTCAACAGAAGCAATATTAATAAAAAACGAATAAAAATCTTTCGTCGTTTTATGCTGACGCGTTAAAACGCGATTAAAAGCCTAAAAAACGTGCTGCTTTGCTGTAAGCATTTTCAAGCATTTTAGATCGTTGAAATCGTTCAAATAGACGCTATATTAATAAAAACGAATAATAAAAATTTCGTCGTTTTATGCTGTTTTACGCGTTAAAACGCAGATTAAAGCTCAAAACGTGCTGTTTTGCAAAAAAAAAGCATTTTAAAGCATTTTAACTTAAACCCGTTAAATGAAAATAAAAAAAAACAAAATAAAAATTTTCGTTTTTTTTTTTCCAAAAAAACGCAAAAAAAAAAGCCCTGCTGGTTTTTAAAAAATTTTGTTTTTAACTTTAAATTTTTAAAAGCCAAAAAAAAAAAAAAAATTTTTTTTTTTTTTTTGGTTTTACCAAAAAAAAAAAAGGTTTTTTGAAAAAAAAAATTTTTAACATTTTAGATCTTGAATGTTCAAATAGACGCAAAAAAAAAAAACGAATAATAAAAATTTCGTTTTTTTTTTTTTTTTTAAAACAAAATAAAGCCAAAGGCTGTTTTTTTAAAAAAAAGCATTTTTTTTTTTAGAACGTTAAAATCTTAAAAAAAAATAAAAAACAAAAAAATTTTTTTTTCCTTTTTAGCTTTTTTAGCAAAGCGTTAAATAAAATTTCTTTTGCAAAAATAAAAAATTTTTATTTAAACGAAATAAAAAATTTTAAAACGTAATAAAAAATTTTTTTTTATGTTTTTTTTTAAAAAAAATTAAGAAAAATTTTTTTTAAAAAAAGATTTTAAATTTTTAATTTTAAAAACGAAAAAATGCGAAAAAAATAAAAACGAAAAAAAAATTTCCTTTTGCTGTTTTCCCTTAAAAGGGGTAAAGCTAAAACGTTGTTTTGTTTAAAATAAGTTTTTAAATTTTTAGATTTAAACCCGTTAAATGCCTAGGTAAAACGAAAAAAAAAAAAATTTCTTTTTTAAAAGTTTTTCCCTTAAAAACAAAAGTTAAAAAACCAAAATTTTTTTAAAAAACCCCGGTTTTAATCGTTAAGCGTTAAAAACGCAATAAAAAAAAAAAAAAAATGTTTTTTTTAGCTTTTTATCGAAAAAACGCAAAAAAAACCCAAAAATTTTTTTAAAAAAAGCTTTAAAAGCTTTTAAACTTAAACGCAAATAAAACCAATTTTAAAAAAAAAAAAAATTTTGGTTTTTTTTTTACCGTTAAAACGCAATTAAAAAAACGTTTTAAAAAAAAATTTTTTTAAGCTTTTAGGCGTTAAACGTTAAATAAACTTTTTTAAAAAAAAAAGTTTAAAAAAAATTGTTTTTTATCGTTCTTAAAGAAATTTAAAAACTAAAATCTTTTTAAAAAAATTTTTTCGTTTTTAACGTTGAAAGTTCAAAAGGCTTAAAAAAAAAAAAAAAAAAAATTTTCTTTTTTATCTTTTTTAGCGTTAAAAAAAAAAAAATAAAATTTTTTTAAAAAAAGCAAAAAATTTTTTAAACGTTGTTTAAAAAAAATTTAATTAAAAAATTTTTAAAAAAAATTTTGCGTTTTTTTTTTCCAAAACGAATTTAAAAAAAATTTTTTTTTTTGAAAAAATAAAAAATTTTAAAAATTTTTTTAAATGTTTAAAAAATTTAAAAAAAAAACCCCAAAAAAAAGCTTTTTTTTGGTTTTCAAAACGCGTTAAAAAAAAGTGGTTTTGTAAAAAAAAATTTTTTTTTTAGTCTGTGTTAAATAAGATTTTTAAAAAGTTTAAAAAAATTTTTTAGTTTTTTAAAACGAATTAAAATTTTTTTTTTTTGCTAAAAAAGCATTTTAAAATTTTAATCGTTGTTTTCCCTTTAAAAAATATTAATAAAAACGAAAAATAAAAAGGGTTTTTTATTTTTTGGTTAAAAGCGAAAAAAAGCTAAAAGGGTTTTTTTTTGCTAAAATGCATTTTAAGCATTTTAACTTAAATCGTTAAAGGGGAAAAAAATAAAAAAAAAAAAAAAAATTTTTCGTTTTTTTGTTTTTAAAAAAAAAAAAAATTAAAAATTTTTTTTTAAAAAAAAACCCCCAAATTTTTCAAACGAAATAAAAAAAAAAAAATTTTTTCCTTTTTAGCTTTTTCCAAAAACCAAAAAAAAACCCTTTTTTTTAAAAAGCTTTTAAAAAATTTTAAAAATTTAAATAAAAAAAATAAAAAAAATTTTTTTTTTTTTTTCGTTAAAACGCGATTAAAATAAAGGTTTTTGCTAAAATAAGATTTTCGCATTTTAGATCGTTGAAATCGTTCAAATAGACGCAATAAAATAAAAACAGATAATAAAATTTCGTCGTTTTATGCTGTTTTACGCGTTAAAACGCAGAGATAAAGCTCAAAACGTGCTGTTTTGCTAAAATAAGCATTTTCAAGCATTTTGAATCGTTGAAATCGTTCAAATAGACGCAATATTAATAAAACGAATAATAAAGAACCGTCGTTTTATGCTGTTTTGCGTTAAAACGCTGATTAAAGGCGCTCAAACGTGCTGTTTGCTAAAACCAAAGCATTTTCAAGCATTTTAGATCGTTGAAATCTCGTTCTGGAAATAGAAGCAAAATTAATAAAAACAAATAATAAAAATTTCGTCACGTTTTATGCTGTTTTACGCGTTAAAACGCAGATTAAAACTAAAACGTGCTGTTTTGCTAAAATAAAGCATTTTCAAGCTTATTTTAGATCGTTGAAATCGTTCAAATAGACGCAATATTAATAAAAACGAATAATAAAAATTCACGTCGTTTTTATGCTGTTTACGCGTTAAAACGCAGATTAAAGCTCAAAACGGTGCTGTTTTGCTAAAATAAACATTTTCAAGCATTTTAAGATCGTTGAAATCGTTCAAATAGAAGCAATATTAATAAAAATCGAATAATAAAAAATTGTCGTTTTATGCTGTTTTACGCGTTAAAACGCAGATTAAAGCTCAAAACGTGCTGTTTTGCTAAAATAAGCATTTTTCAAGCATTTTAGATCGTTGGTCGTTCAAATAGAAACAATATTAATAAAAACGAATAATAAAAATTCGTCGTTTTATACTTTGTTTTACGCGTTAAAACGCAGATTAAAGCCAAAACGTGCTGTTTTGCTAAAACAAAGCATTGTCAAGCATTTTAGATCGTTGAAATCCCGTTCAAATAGACGCAATATTAATAAAAACGAATAATAATAAAAAATTTCGTCGTTTTTATGCTGTTTTACGCGTTAAAACGCAGATTAAAGAAGCTCAAAACGTGCTGTTTTGCTGAAATAAGCATTTTCAAGCATTTTAGATCGTTAAAATCGTTCAAATAGAAGCAATATTAATAAAAAGGCTTAGATAATAAAAAATTTACGTCGTTTTATGCTGTTTTACGCATAAAACGCAGATTAAAGCTCAAAACGTGCTGTTTTGCTAAAATAAACATTTTCAAGCATTTTAGATCGTTGAAATCCGTTCAAATAGACGCAATAAAATATAAAACGAATAATAAAAATTTTGTCGTTTTTATGCTGTTTTTACGCCTTACGTTAAAACGCAGAATAAAGCTCAAAACGTGCTGTTTTTGCTAAAATAAAGCATTTTCAAGCATTTTAGATCGTTGAAATCGTTCAAATAGACGCAATATTAATAAAAACGAATATTAAAAAATTCGTCGTTTTTATGCTGTTTTACGCGTTAAAACGCAGATTAAAGCTCAAAACGTGCTGTTTTTGCTTTTGAAATAAACATTTTCAAGCATTTTAGATCGTTGAAATCGTTCAAATATAGACGCAATAAAATAAAACGAATAATAAAAATTTCGTCGTTTTATGCTGTTTTACGCGTTAAAACGCAGAATAAAGCTCAAAACGTGTTGTTTTGCTAAAATAAACATTTTCAAGCATTTTTAGATCGTTTGAAATCTACTCACGTTCAAAATAGACGCAATATTAATAAAAACGAATAATAAGAATTTCGTCGTTTTATGCTGTTTTACGCGCGTTAAAACGCAGATTAAAAGCTTTCAAAACGTGCTGTTTTTGCTAAAATAAGCATTTTCAAGCATTTTGAATCGTTGAAATCGTTCAAATAGACGCAATAAAAATAAAAACGAATAATAAAAAATTTCGTCGTTTTTATGCTGTTTTACGCGTTAAAACGCAGAATAAAGCTCAAAACGATGCTGTTTTTGCTAAAATAAGCATTTTCAAGCATTTTAGATCGTTGAAATCGTTCAAATAGACGCAATATTATTAATAAAAACGAATAATAAAATTTCGTCGTTTTATGCTGTTTTACGCGTTAAAACGCTGATTAAAAGCTCAAAACGTGCTGTTTGCTGGAAATAAGCATTTTTCAAGCATTTTAGATCGTTGAAATCGTTCAAATAGAAGCAAAATTAATAAAAACAAATAATAAAAATTCGTCGTTTTACATGCTGTTTTACGCGTTAAAACGCAGATTAAAACTAAAAACGTGCTGTTTTGCTAAAATAAAGCATTTTCAAGCATTTTTTTAGATCGTTGAAATCGTTCAAAATAGACGCCAATATTAATAAAAACGAATAATAAAAATTTCGTCGTTTTTATGCTGTTTTTACGCGTTAAAACGCAGATTAAAGCTCAAAACGTGCTGTTTTTGCTAAAATAAGCATTTTCAAGCATTTTTAGATCGTTACGAAATCGTTCCAAATAGAAGCAATATTAATAAAAATCGAATAATAAAAAATTGTCATTTTATGCTGTTTTACGCGTTAAAACGCCGTTAAAATAAAACGTGCTGTTTTGCTAAAATAAGCATTTTTCAAGGATTTTAGATCGTTGCGAAAATCGTTCAAAATAGAAACAATATTAATAAAACGAATAATAAAAATTCGTCGTTTTTATGCTGTTTTACGCGTTAAAACGCAGATTAAAGCTCAAAACGTGCTGTTTTGCTAAAATAAGCATTTTCAAGCATTTTAAGATCGTTGAAATCGTTCAAATAGACGCAATATTAATAAAACGAATAATAAAAATTTCGTCGTTTTTTATGCTGTTTTTACGCGTTAAAACGCCGTTAAAGCTCAAAACGTGCTGTTTTGCTAAAATAAGCATTTTCAAGCATTTTGGTCGTTAAAATCGTTCAAATGACAATAATGTAAAAACGAATAATAAAAATTCGTCGTTTTATGCTGTTTTACGCGTTAAAACGCAGATTAAAAGCTCAAAACGATGCTGTTTTTGCTAAAATAAGCATTTCAAGCATTTAGATCGTTGAAATCGTTCAAATAGACGCAATAAAAATAAAAACGGAATAATAAAAATTTCGTCGTTTTTTATGCTGTTTTACGCGTTAAAACGCAGAGATAAAACTCAAAACGTGCTGTTTTTGCTAAGATAAGCATTTTCAAGCATTTTTAAGATCGTTGAAATCGTTCAAATAGACGCAATATTAATAAAAACGAATAATAAAAATTTCGTCGTTTTTTATGCTGTTTTACGCGTTAATACGCAGATTAAAAGCTCAAAAACGTGCTGTTTTGCTAAAATAAGCATTTTTCAAGCATTTTTAGATCATTGAAATCGTTCAAATAGACGCAATAAAATATAAAACGAACCAATAAAAATTTTTGTGTTTTATGCTGTTTACGCGTTAAAACGCAGATTAAAGCTCAAAACGTGCTGTTTTTGCTAAAATAAGCATTTTCAAGCATTTTAGATCGTTGGGAAATCGTTCAAATAGAAGCAATATTAATAAAAAACGAATAATAAAAAATTTAAGTAGACTTTATGCTGTTTTACGTTAAAACGCAGTTAAAAGCTCAAAACGTGCTGTTTTAGAATAAAGCATTTTCAAGCATTTTGAATCGTTGAAATCGTTCAAATAGAAGCAATATTAATAAAAACGAATAATAAAAATTCGTCGTTTTATGCTGTTTTACGCGTTAAAACTCAGATTAAAGCTCAAAACGTGCTGTTTTGCTAAAATAAAGCATTTTAAAGCGGTACAGATCGTTGGAAATCGTTCAAATGGACGCAATATTAATAAAAACGAATAATAAAAAGAATTTCGTCGTTTTTATGCTGTTTTACGCGTTAAAACGCAGATTAAAGCTCAAAACGTGCTGTTTTGCTAAAATAAACATTTCAAGCATTTTAGATCGTTGGGAAATCGTTCAAATAGACGCAATAAAAATAAAAACGAATAATAAAAATTTCGTCGTTTTTTATGCTGTTTTACGCGTTAAAATCACCGGAATAAAGCTCAAAACGTGCTGTTTCTTTAAAATAAGCATTTTCAAGCATTTTTGATCATTTGGCAATCACGTTCAAATAGACGCAATATTAATAAAAACGAATAATAAAAATTTCGTGCGTTTTTATTTCCTGCGCACGCGTTTAAAACGCAGATTAAAAAGCTCAAAACGTGCTGTTTTGCTAAAATAAGCATTTCAAGCATTTTGAATCGTTGAAATCGTTCAAATAGAAGCAATGTTAATTAATAAAAAACGAATAATAAAAAATTCGTCGTTTTTACATGCTGTTTTACGCGTTAAAAACGCAGATTAAACTCAAAACGTGCTCTGTTTTGCTAAAATAAGCATTTTCAAGCATTTTAGATCGTTGAAATCGTTTCCAAATAAGACGCAATAAAATAAAAAAACGAATAGCCAAAAATTTTTGTCGTTTTATGCTGTTTACGCGCGTTAAAACGCAGAATAAAGCTCAAAACGTGCTTTGTTTTGCTAAAAATAAGCATTTTTCAAGCTTATTTTAGATCGTTAAGAAATCGTTAAAATAAGACGCAATATTAATAAAAACGAATAATAAAAATTTCGTCGTTTTATGCTGTTTTACGCGTTAAAACGCAGATTAAAGCTAAAAACGTGCTGTTTTGCTAAAATAAGCATTTTTCAGAAGCATTTTTGAATCGTTGAAATCGTTCAAATAAGAGCAATATTAATAAAAACGAATAATAAAAATTCGTCGTTTTATGCTGTTTTTACGCGTTAAACGCAGATTAAAGCTCAAAACGTGCTGTTTTGCTAAAATAACATTTTCAAGCATTTTAGATCGTTGAAATCGTTCAAATAGACGCAATAAAATAAAACGAATAATAAAAATTTCGTCACGTTTTTATGCTGTTTACGCGTTAAAACGCAAAAGAATAAAGCTCAAACGTGCTGTTTTGCTAAAATAAGCATTTTCAAGCATTTTAGATCACGTTGAAATGCACGTTCCAAATAGACGCAATATTAATAAAAACGAATAATAAAATTTCATTAGGTTTTATGCTGTTTTACGCGTTAAAACGCTTGATTAAAACTCAAAAGAAACATTGCTGTTTTGCCAAAATAACATTTTCAAGCATTTTTAGATCCGTTTGAAATCGTTCAAATAAAACAAAATTAATAAAAACAAATAATAAAAATTCGTCGTTTTTATGCTGTTTTACGCGTTGAAAGCACCGGGTAAAAACTAAAAAACGTGCTGTTTTGCTAAAATACAAGCATTTTCAAGCATTTTAGATCGTTGAAATCGTTCAAATAGACGCAATATTAATAAAAACGAATAATAAAAAAATTCGTCGTTTTTATGCTGTTTTACGCGTTAAAACGCAGATTAAAACTCAAAAACGTGCTGTTTTGCTAAAATAAGCATTTTTTCAAGCATTTTAGATCGTTGGAAATCGTTCAAATAGAAGCAATATTAATAAAAATCGAATAATAAAAAATTGTCGTTTTTTTTATGCTGTTTTACGCGTTAAAACGCAGATTAAAACTCAAAACGTGCTGTTTTTGCCCACAAAATAAGCATTTCAAGCATTTTAGATCGATTTGAAATCGTTCAAAATAGAAGCAATATTAATAAAACGAATAATAAAAATTCGTCGTTTTATGCTGTTTTACGCGTTAAAACGCAGATTAAAGCTCAAAACATTTGTTTTGCTAAAATAAGCTTTTCAAGCATTTTGAATCGTTGAAATCGTTCCAAATAAGACGCAATATTAATAAAAACGAATAATAAAAATTTCGTCGTTTTATGCTGTTTTTACGCGTTAAAACGCAGATTAAAGCTCAAAACGTGCTGTTTTTTGCTAAAAATAAGCATTTTTCAAGCATTTTAGATCGTTAAAATCGTTCAAATAGAAGCAATATTAATAAAAACGAATGGCAGAAATTTCGTCGTTTTTTGTGCTGTTTTACGCGTTAAAAACGCAGATTAAAGCTCAAAACGTGCTGTTTTGCTAAAATACGCTTTTCAAGCATTTTAGATCGTTGAAATCACGTTCAAAATAGACGCAATATTAATAAAAACGAATAATAAAAAATTCGTCGTTTTTTATGCTGTTTTACGCGTTAAAACGCAGATTAAAGCTCAAAACGATGCTGTTTTGCTAAAATAAGCTTACATTTTCAAGTAATTTTAGATCGTTGAAATCGTTCAAAATAGACGCAATATTAATAAAAAACGAATAATAAAAAAATTCGTCGTTTATATATGCTGTTTTACGCGTTAAAACGCAGATTAAAGCTCAAAACGTGCTGTTTTGCTAAAATAAGCATTTTTCAAGCATTTTAGATCGTTGAAATCGATTTCAAATAGACGCAATATTAATAAAAAAACGAATAATAAAAATTTCGTCGTTTTTTATGCTGTTTTATGCGTTAAAACGCAGATTAAAACTCAAAACGTGCTGTTTTGCTAAAATAAGCATTTTCAAGCATTTTAGATCGTTGAAATCGTTCAAATGGACGCAATATTAATATAAAACGAATAATAAAAATTTCGTCGTTTTTTATGCTGTTTTACGCGTTAAAACGCAGATTAAAGCTCAAAACGTGCTGTTTGCTAAAATAAGCATTTTCAAGCATTTTAGATCGTTGAAATCACGTTCAAAATAGACGCAATAAAAAATAAAAACGAATAATAAAAATTTCGTCGTTTTATGCTGTTTTTGCGCGCGTTAAAACGCAGAATAAAGCTCAAACGTGTATTTTTTGCTAAAATAAGCATTTTTCAAGCATTTTTAGATCGTTGAAATCGTTCAAATAGACGCAATAAAATAAAAAACGAATAATAAAAATTTTGTCGTTTTTTTATGCTGTTTTACGCGTTAAAACGCAGAGATAAAGCTGCAAAACGTGCTGTTTTGCTAAAATAAACATTTTCAAGCATTTTAGATCCGTTGAAATCGTTCAAATAGACGCAATATTAATAAAACGAATAATAAAAAATTCGTCGTTTTTATGCTGTTTTACGCGTTAAAGCAGATTAAAGCACCAGACGTGCTGTTTTGCTAAAGTGGCATTTTCAAGCATTTTAGATCGTTGAAATCGTTCAAGTAGACGCAATATTAATAAAACGAATAATAAAAATTCGTCGTTTTATATGCTGTTTTACGCGTTAAAAACGCAGATTGAAACTCAAAACGTGCTGTTTTTTGCTTTAAAATAAGCATTTTCAAGAAGCATTTTTACAGATCGTTGAAATCGTTCAAATAGAAACAAAATTAATAAAAATAAATAATAAAAATTCGTCGTTTTACATGCTGTTTTACGCGTTAAAACGCAGATTAAAGAAAAATAGCTTGCGTGCTGTTTTGCTAAAATAAGCATTTTCAAGCATTTTAGATCACGTTGAAATCGTTCAAATAGACGCAATATTAATAAAAACGAATAATAAAAAAATTCGTCGTTTTTATGCTGTTTTTACGCGTTAAAACGCAGATTAAACTCAAAACGTGCTGTTTGCTAAAATAAAACATTTTCAAGCATTTTTAGATCGTTGAAATCGTTCAAAATAGAAGCAATATTAATAAAAATCGAATAATAAAAAAATTGTCGTTTTATGCTGTTGTTTTGCGCGTTAAAACGCAGATTAAAACTCAAAACGTGCTGTTTTGCTTTAAAAATAAGCATTTTCAAGCATTTTAGATCGTTGAAATCGTTCAAATAGAAGCAATATTAATAAAACGAATAATAAAAAATTCGTCGTTTTATGCTGTTTTGCCGTTAAAACGCAGATTAAAGCTCAAAACGATGCTGTTTTGCTAAAATAAAGCACATTTTCAAAAGCATTTTTAGATCGTTGAAATCGTTCAAATAGACGCAATAATAAAAACGAATAATAAAAATTTCGTCGTTTTTATGCTGTTTTTACGCGTTAAGCGCAGATTAAAGCTCAAAACATTGCTGTTTTGCTAAAATAAGCATTTTCAAGCATTTTAGATCGTTAAAATCGTTTCAAATAGAAGCAATATTAATAAAAACGAATAATAAAAAATTCGTGTTTTATGCTGTTTACGCGTTAAAACGCAGATTAAAACTCAAAACGTGCTGTTTTGCTAAAACAGCATTTTCAAGCATTTTAGATCGTTGAAATCACGTTCAAATAGACGCAATATTAATAAAACGAATAATAAAAATTCGTCGTTTTATGCTGTTTTTACGCGTTAAAACGCAGATTAAAACTCAAAACGTGCTGTTTTGCTAAAATAAACATTTTCAAGTATTTTAGATCGTTGGAAATCGTTCAAATAGACGCAATATTAATAAAAACAGATAATAAAAATTTCGTCGTTTATATGCTGTTTACGCGTTAAAACGCAGATTAAAAGCTCAAAACGTGCTGTTTTGCTAAAATAAGCATTTTCAAGCATTTTAGATCGTTGAAATCGTTCAAATAGACGCAATATTAATAAAAACGGAATAATAAAAATTTCGTCGTTTTTATGCTGTTTTATGCGTTAAAACTGAATTAAAGCTCAAAACGTGCTGTTTTTGCTGAAATAAAGCATTTACACCGGCATTTTAGATCGTTGAAATCGTTCAAATGGACGCAATATTAATATAAAACGAATAATAAAAATTTCGTCGTTTTTATGCTGTTTTGCGTTAAAACGCAGATTAAAACTCAAAACGTGCTGTTTTTGCTAAAATAAGCATTTTCAAGCATTTTAGATCGTTGAAATCGTTCAAATAGACGCAATAAAATAAAACGAATAATAAAAATTTCGTCGTTTTATGCTGTTTACGCGTTAAACGCAGAATAAAGCTCAAAACGTGCTGTTTTGCTAAAATAAAAGCATTTTCAAGCATTTTTAGATCACGTTGAAATCGTTCAAATAGACGCAATAAAATAAAAACGAATAATAAAATTTTTGTCGTTTTATGCTGTTTACGCCGTTAAAACGCAGAATAAAACTCAAAACGTGCTGTTTTGCTCAAAATAAGCATTTTTCAAGCATTTTAGATCGTTGAAATCGTTCAAATAGACGCAATATTAATAAAAACGAATAATAAAAAATTCGTCGTTTTTATGCTGTTTTTACGCGTTAAAACGCAGATTAAAGCTCAAAACGTTGCTGTTTTTGCTAAAATAAGCATTTTCAAGCATTTTTGATCGTTGAAATCACGTTCAAAATAGACGCAATATTAATAAAAACGAATAATAAAAATTCGTCGTTTTATATGCTGTTTACGCGTTAAAACGCAGATTAAAACTCAAAACGTGCTGTTTTGCTAAAATAAGCATTTTCAAGCATTTTAGATCGTTTGAGAGTCGCGTTCAAATAGACGCAATATTAATAAAAACGAATATAAAAATTTCGTCGTTTTATGCTGTTTTATGCGTTAAAACGCAGATTAAAGCTCAAAACGTGCTGTTTTGCTAAAATAAACATTTTCAACGAAGCATTTTTAGATCCCGTTGAAATCGTTCAAATGGACGCAATATTATTAATATAAAACGAATAATAAAATTTCGTCGTTTTATGCTGTTTTACGCGTTAAAACGCAGAGTAAAGCTCAAAACGTATTTGTTTTTGCTAAAATAAGCATTTTCAAGCGGTACAGATTGTTGAAATCCTAAGTTCAAATAAGACGCAATATTAATAAAACGAAATAAAATAAAAATTTCGTCGTTTTTATGCTGTTTTACGCGTTAAAACGCAGTTGGCTCAAAACGTGCTGTTTTGCTAAAATAAGCATTTTCAAGCATTTTAGATCGTTGAAATCGTTCAAATAGAAGCAATATTAATAAAAACGAATAATAAAATTCGTCACGTTTTATGCTGTTTTTTTGCCAAAACGCAGATTAAAAACTCAAAACGTGCTGTTTTTGCTAAAATAAGCATTTTCAGCATTTTTAGATCGATTTGAAATCGTTCAAATGGGGCGCAATAAAAATAAAACGAATAATAAAAATTTGTCGTTTTTATGCTGTTGTTTTTACGCGGTAAAACGCAGAATAAAGCTCAAAACGATGCTGTTTTTGCTAAAATAAGCATTTTCAGCATTTTAGGTCGTTGAAATCGATTTCAAATAGACGCAATATTGTAAAAAACGAATAATACAAAATTTCGTCGTTTTTATGCTGTTTTACGCGTTAAAACGCTGATTAAAGCTCAAAACGTGCTTAAAACGAATTAAAAATTTTGTTTTTATTTTACTAAAACAAAATAAAAAAAAAAAAATTTTTTTTTAAAAAAAAATTTTTAAATTTAATCGTTAAATGTAGTTAAAAAATAAAAAAAAAATTTTTTTATGGTTTTAAGCGTTAAAACAGAAAAGTCAAAAGTTTTTTTAAAATAAATTTTAAAACTTTTAATCGTTAAACGTTAAAAAAAAAATAAAACATTTTAAAATTTCGTTAATGGTTTATTAAAAACCAATTTAAAAAAACTCAAAGTTTTTAAAAAGCATTTAAATTTTAAAACGTTGAAAATTTCAAAGGCCATTTAAAAAAAAATTTAAAAATTTGCGTTTTTATGTTTATTAAAAGAAATTAAAAAAATGCTTTTTTTGCTAAAATAATTTTAAATTTAAACGTTAAACTTAAAAAAATTATTTAAAAACGATCAAAACCTTTTTAATTGTTTTATTGGTTAAAAAGAATAAAGCAAATTGTTTTTAAAATGCTTTTATTAAAAAGATTTGAAATCTTTAAAAGGCAAATTTAAAAAGAATTTAATAAAAATTTTTTAAGCTTTTTTTTAAAAGATTAAATAAAAATTGCTGTTTTGTTTAAAAAAAATTTTAAAATTTTTATTAAAATAATAAAGAAATTTAATAAAAAAAATAATAAAAAATTTCGTTTTATTGTTTTACGCTTAAACCGATTAATTTAAAAATGCTTTTGCAAAATAAATTTTGCATTTAATTGAAATTTAAAAGAGAATAAAATAAAAAAATAAAAAAATTTGTCGTTTTATTTTTTTAAAAAAAAAGCAAAATGCTGTTTTTGCTAAATAAGCAAAAATTTTTTTGTTTGAAATTTCAATAAGAAAAATAAAAAATAAAAAAAATTTTTCGTTTTTATGCTTTTACGGTTAAAAAATTAAAATAAAAGCTTTTTAAAATTTTTTCAAGTTTTATCGTTAAATCGTTCAAAAAAATATTAATAAAAAAAATAATAAAAATTTTGGTTTGTGTTTACGTGTTAAAACGCAGATTAAAGTTAAAATTTTTTAAAATAAGTTTTTCAAGCATTTTAACGTTAAATCGTTAAATAAGAAAAATAAAAAAAAATAATAAAAAATTTTTTTTTAGTTTTTTTTCCGTTAAAACGCGAAATAAACTAAAATTTTTATTTAAATCTTTTAAGCATTTTAATTGAAATTCAAAAACCATTTAATAAAAAAATAAAAATTGTTTTTATGCGTTTTCCCGTTAAAAACAATTAAAACCAAAAATTTTTTTTGGGTTTAAAATAGCAAATTTTAATGTGAATTATAAAAAAAAACGAATAATAAAATTTTCTCTTTTTTATGCTGTTTTCCCCCTTTAAAAACCAAAAGGCTGTTTTGCAAAATAAGCCAAATTTTAGATCGTTAAATGTTCAAAAAAGAAATTTAAAAAACGAAAAAAAAAAAATTTCTGCCCTTTTTATTAAAACGAAAAAAAACCCCTGCTTTTTTTGCTAAAAAAGCATTTTTTTTTAACGTTGTCTTAAATGGGAAAAATTTTTAAAAAAAATTAAAAATTGGGTTTTTTTTTTTGTTTAAAAAACGAAAAAAAACCCCTGCTTTTTTCAAAAAATTTTAAATGTTTTTGTTAAATAAAGAAATTTAATAAAAACGAAAAAAAAAAAAATTTCCGTTTTATGCGTTTATTAAAAGGGAAAAAAAAACTCAAAACTTGTTTTGCTAAAAAGTTTTTAACCCCAAAGTCGTTAAATTTCAAATAGAAAAAAAAAAAAACGAAAAAAAAATTTTTTTAATTTTTTATTAAAAGCGTTAAAACTAAAAGGGTTTTTTTTAAAAAAAAAAGCTTTTGCATTTTAGATTTAAAATTTAAATGGGAATTTTAAAAACGAATAAAAAAAGGGTTTTTATTTTTTCGCGTTGCGTTAAAAGCTAAAAGGGTTTTTTTTGCAAAAAGCTTTTGTTTTTTTAGTTTAAACTTTAGACGAAAAAAAAATAAAAACGAATAATAAAAAATTTTTTTTTTGTTTTTAGCGAAAAAAACGCGTAAAGCAAATTTTTTTTTTAAAAGGTTTTTTTAAGCTTTTTAATCGTTGAAATCGTTCAAA